>NW_009623731.1:0-31199 GCF_000690535.1 Cariama cristata
CAGAAAGGGTCATTATGCATTGGAATGGGTTGCCCGGGGAGGTGGTGGAGTGCCCAACGCTGGAGGTGTTTAAGCAAAGACTGGACGTGGCACTTAGTGCCGTGGTCTGGTTGACACGGTGGTGTTAGGGCAAAGATTGGACTCGATGATCCCAGAGGTATCTTCCAACCTCATCGATTCTGTGATTCTGTGATTCTGTACTTTGGGTAACAACACTTGTGACTTCAGCCTAGCAGACTCCAAGTATTTAAAGGCTTCTTTCAAACCTAATAAAGTGGATCTTCAGGAACTGAGATGCTAAAAAGGTGGCAAAGTACTTTCTTGTACAAAATATCCATTATACCCTGAAAGCTCCAGGTATGTTAGTACATGGCATATCTTGCTGTGTGTTAGCCATATGTAATAATGGACATTTGGTTTGAGCTGTCTTCTGGATCTCTGATCATAAGGCAGCCAAGTACGTCATAGTGGAGTAACTTGATTTGTGCTCCATATGAAGTTAATCAGGGTGTTTGGAAACACTTACATCTGAAGTATTTGCTAGTGAGATTTATGATGGAGAAATGGTTTTCCCCTTTGGTGTGTCTTCCTAAGTCTAACTTGCTTAGATAGTCCAAGGAAAACTACTATAACCAGCCTTTCTTTTGGCTGGGATAACGGATTTCTCAGTGATTGTGGCTTTTCTGAGCCAATCCTCTTCCATCTGGTTAAGCTCAATTGAAATTAAGTAGATTGAACTCTCCAGAACTCCCAATATTACAGCAATACTCTGTGTTGTATTAGAGAAGTATCAGGAGGACATAACTGCATGGTGTTATAGAAAGATGTGGTGTTCAGAAACACTGACAATAGCTGACAAGAGTCTGCTTCATTCAGGGTCTAATTTCTGTCTACTGTGTGATAGAGCAAGTGGTTTCAAGTAGCTTTTCATAAAAATCCTTTAAGATACATATTCCAGAAATAAACAATGCTCTGGAAAAAACAGCCCCCCCGCCCCCGCCCCCCGTAGCTCATGACTCCATCTACAATTTCAATTGCTTGCTCTCTCAACCTTAAATCCCAACCTGCCCACAGGGTCGTAGTCTCTAGCCCCTGCCTTAGGTGCCTGATCATTCCCAAATGGCACTTAGCCTTTCAACGAGATGCAAATCACTGACAACCCACTGACTATCTGGGAAAAGCTGTGGGCCAGTTTCTGTCACACTCTACAATGTGGACACCACATTGAGAGGTGCCTCTTATCCCTAGTCAGTCTTAGCTTTTGGAGCCAGGCCTGGGCTATCTCATATTAGGACTAGAAAATAGGTTTCGAAGTCTTCAGAGATTGAGATGACGTGACTCAAGTACATTCCTAAAGAATAAACTAACTTGGAGCACTGTGATTTCTAACTCTGCAAAATCAGTATTGTGAACCAGCCCATATGGATTCTCCAAATGCAGATGATGATAAAGTGCAAGCTCCGTAGAGCAGCCAGCCACTCCTCCTGCTCGCTGTCCTTAGAGCACAGCTTCTGCTGACTAATATCATTACATGATGTTTCCATTACTCTATCAGAGTGCAATTTAGAATTAGATTTCATTGCTGCTAAAATCTGAATCTGAGCAACACGTGTATTTTCAGCGTACCTAATTCATATGTTTCTTTTGTGTTTATTTGGCTTCACCTATAAAACGTTATTGGGGCAGAAAAATAAAATCCTAGCAATTAGGGTAAACGATCACCTTACTGTCTGTTCTCCATTTGTGGTTTTACACACGGTATATTTGTATTCCAGCATATGTGCAAGCAAAGCATTAATGTCTCATCTAAGCTGTTACTGGACAGTAAGCATGTCACTGGACAGTAAGTCTGAATGAGCCTCTTATACAGAAAGGAATGGACGTCATGTTTAATCCAAATTTAGATGTTTACACTGAAAAAGGAGGCTGCAATAGATTTTCTGGTTCAAATAGAAGACTACTTTCATGTTCATCTTCTTTCCTTTTTTGTGTGTTGTGTGTAGACCGTATGGATTTTCCCTTGCTTTTATATTTGCTATGTTTCTATATTAAAAATCAAAAATGCCCAAATACAGCTCTGTAAAGATAGTCAACTCTTGTGACAATGTGACAAAAACCTTAGTTCTTGCTGCAGAACTCAGTTCAGGGATTCCAGACAGCCACAGTCCCCTAGGGCTGTTCAAAGTCTGTTGGCAGCTTTATTCTTTCAAATAGGCTATATTCCAAGTTTATAGCCAGATAATTCAATATAGACTGTGCCAGTTGGATTTAAAGCCTGACCAATATCCTCAACCAGTACTTATTAAGTGAGATAAGGGGAGTTTTTCATTCAAATGGAGAAGTGTGGCAAACCAATATCATCATGCTTTAAACTGGTACAAAGCATCAGGATTCTTTCCACTAGTCTTATAATTTATGCTATAAGAATTATAGCAAGATTAACCAGGAATTTTATTTTGGCTATATCTTGTCCATGAAAAGCTATGTGTCAAATTAGTGTAAATAAGTTTTGTACAATTCCCCCCCTCTATTTAGACAGAGCTCTTATTTATCCTGTTTATGTCTCCCACCTGCAATATGTGTCCTCAAGATCAGTCACTTGGTATTCTTCACATGTGTCTGGAAAGTCTTAATCTGGGTTTACTATGGCTTACAAACCTCATTCAGGACCTTCCTGCAAAGCTCCACACTGGCTAGTGCAGACTCACATTTCTACTGGTCTCTAAGGTCTGGGGCTCACTTCTCTTTAATGGATATCTTGACTTTTTTCTGACCACATTAAAAAACCACCCTCTCTTTTTTTAACTGTATCCTAGCAGGTCTGCAGAATGTCTCTCTAGCTACTTCTCTTATTAGAAGATCATATTAAATTATCCCAACTTAACTGAGAAATAAAGGTTATGCAGTCACCTGGTCTATCCTTGTGTTAATCTTCCTGCCTGCTTCTCTGTCTGTCCATGCATGCATCAGTAAGTTCCTTTTTGGTGTGGACAAAGTTGATTAGTGTCCTGTAATTGGGGTAGAAGAGGCAAATTAATGCCAATCTTGAGGAAAGGAGGCAGAATTTTTGTACTTTTCATTTAGCAACAGTCAGCTGAACATGTTCATCTGACTTCTTACTTAACATAGCACTTTCATCTCTGCTCCAGAGTGGGAACTATTGTAGGTTATATGGGGTGAGTTCAAGTATGTCCCGTAGGAAAAGTTAGGAAGCAAGACCCAGAAAATTTGCAGGCCAGGCTTCATCACTTTAACATGGTAAACAACTTGCAATGCATTATACAATCTTTGGTCTGCCAGTGGAAATTTGGCCTGTGTTTTATGTGATGGAGATTCATCTCATGTGGACTGTTGTGTGCTTTACCAGTCTTTTTTGGTGGTGGTGGATTTGATCATTTTAAATTTTGGGGCTATGTAAAAATTATTCTGCTTTCAAATCTGTCTTTCCTTTGAAAGATGAAGATGTGAACAAGTATGCTAGGCATTCTAGTTAACGGAGCCTAACACTGATGTGAACCATTTCTTCTAACCTTAAAGGTTAACAGCTCGCTCTATATTTAGAAGCTTGTGATACATTGCACAGGATTTACACTCCCTCTAGCTGCTTCTGTATATACATGTGTGGCACTATCCTGTCCAGAATCCAGACAGAATCATCTATCAGCTTCTGTATCATCTGAAAAGAAAACACTAGGACACTCATACACTGTAGTGTTTACTACACTGCAGTACACTGTGGATCAGTGGTACTTTGATTGAATCATACATTCTTGCTCTTCCGTACAAAAAATAACACAGCCGCTTTAGACGTGTCTGGTCCCTTTTAGAGCACTCGCACCTTTTCCAGATTTCCTGGCCCAATGTGGATTAAAGATTAGTCACCACACTATGCAATCGCTTTTCTTTTCAAGTCGGTCTGGTGCATGTTAAACTGCTTTGTGAAAGCTATGGATATATGGATATCTGTGCTTTCAGTACCACGCTTTCACTAAAATAATGATAATTTGTGGAATTGTTGCTCTTGATACAAGGGGCGTTTGAAAAGTGAAAATTAAATCCTGTGTTGATGTTAGTGAAATAAATTAATATTTAATAATGCTTCCTCTAAAAAATAACAAGCTACAGTATTTTATCAGTGTTCTCCAATGAAATGCAGTCCAGCAAGATCTCAAGTAGAATGAAGTTTGAAAATTAGAGAAGTGGAGTCACGCTGTTTTATAGAAAAGAAAAAAAATCTCCAGGGCAGAAAGCCCAGGAACATGCACTTGTTGCCTCTTAGAAGTGCCTCAGCATTCAAGGAGTGGCAAACAGGGGCACTGAATAGGAGGAAGAGCAAGAAGGTGCCGCCTCCAGTAAGGAAGTCCACAAGGGAGTTTGAGAAGAAGGACCATCTTATTTTCATAGTTTTGCCAATCTGCACTTTGGCAGTTAATAAGTATGTTGTAGCAGTTGTCTGGGAATTTGAAGCACTGATGAATATTTTGTGCATTTGTCTCGTATGTTGGGCATTCAGAGTGTTTGCCACTGACAGGTGTTTCTGACGCTAGAAGGAACAAGCTCTACTCTAGCTGACTTATCTACAGGTAGAAACAATTCAATATTTTTATTCTTTGTACAGTGCTGCTGCTACTTGTAAAACTTCTCATCTCCAGGATTCCACCACTTCATCATTTCCAAATGTGCGAATTAGACTGGATCAGTAAAAAATGAGCTTGCATATTGATTTTAGATACAGCTTCTGTGCAGAATTTGATCGCTCGGAAAAAATGCTCTTTTCTAAGAATTTAGTCAACCCTTTTTTTGCTTTTTGCCTAAGCAACCTGAGTAACAGATACAGTGAGTAGGCATGAGGAAGACTGGCAAATAATTTACTTGAGGCTTTAGGCTGTTCCATCTTTGCAGAAGTCATTCAGATGACTAACACAGGATTCCTTGCTCTACACAGCTGTGCCTCTTTTAAGTGTCAAAACAGAAGAGAAATTGGAGTAGCTATATGCAAATACTAAAAATATTCTTTATAAAAGGGAAGAAGTGAATAGATTTTACTCAGGAGCAGGTAAGCTAGCTGTGACACAGTAGATAATACAATTTCACAGAATTTGAAGACAAAGAGCATAATTTTTCTGGAAGTGAGGTAGCAAACGTACTCATACTATGGCTGTTTAAGTGGAAAACAGGAGAGACAAGGAAAAGATGGATGTGGCTTATCTTCTGCTGAAGCCTTTGTGTAGCTGTGTAACTCATTAAGCAGTCCTGATCACAAATGATAGTGTAGGGCATTTCCTGATGTTTTCATGACCCAAAGAAAACATGAAGAGCTACTAAACCCAGCTGGTCATTAACTCCCCTGTTAATGGCCTGGGATGATTCATGATGTCTATAATAATCAGTTGGATTTGGCTTCATTGAGCAATTAAAGCTTCTGAGTTCCTGTCATGGTGCCATGTTTCTTCTAGTTTGGTGTGAGGATCAGGCTTACATGCTTTCTGGCCATGCTGGGACGGTGGTTTCACCTGAACCAAAACCTTATTCCAATCATTCTTGCAAAGACCTTGTTAAAAGAGCAGACTTCTTCCACAGCATCTGTAAAAGTCCATTTCTCTATTTCAACTAACAGGAATAAAAGAGATGGTAATAAAAATAGCTACACAGATATTAAGCATTGTGATAATTTTGAATATTGGGGAGTTTTGTTTCATCCTTACAGGCTCTCTGGTTGTACTTACTGCTTTTTTATTAGGTTCTTGCAATACCTGCAAAAACATTACTGTCTTGTGGACAGTGTATAAATTATAAGAATGAGGTTGTAGCAACTCAAATGCAAATCATACTTCTCCATTTATCAGAAAACCTTTTTCTGATTAGAGTTTCATGGACTTGAAATCCATTGTTAAATAGTCACATTTTATGCTTAAATAAACTTAATTTAAACTTAAATAACATTAAAACAGCACCAAAGCAATGGTAATTTCTGCTGCTGCAACTTGTAATTCATCACAATAAATTCACTGCAGGAAAATACAGAAAAATTAAAAATGGAGTCATATTGGATTTTTGTCTTTGGAAAATTTCCTTTTGTCTTGATTGCTGCCATATACTAGATATGATAACTGAAAACTCCAAGTTTTCCCTGTCCCCGTGGTTCCCTAGAGAGCTCTGAGTCAGTGCTAGAGATGTTACTTTTAAGCTCAACAGCCCTTCAGCCTACTTGTACTTACAAGTCTATTTTTTTGGAAACCATTTCAAGTGGCAGCTTTTGGTGCTGAAGCGAATGAACCCCTCTTTCCGTTCCTCCTTTCTCCCCTACAGTGCGTCATCCCGGCACCTTGCCCATACGTCACCCCGTTGTGTGGGTGAGGTTGCCACAGCAACAGCAGACACCCGGTCACACTCCCCTATAGCTACAGAAGTGTGAGTCAGTTTGAAAGTTTTAGTAGGTGTTTATTCATCTGCGATGCGCTGCCCAGCCATCTGCAGTTACTCTCCTGTTCAGTGCTCACGAACCTGCTGGTAACCCTTAATGGGGTTGCTTTCAGTATTTCCACCTCCATCCTTTGGGATGAGATCTCTGCAGATCGGTCCTGGGCTGTCGGTCACCTGCCCAACCTGCAGCGAGAAACTGGCTGGTTCATCATGCCGGACAGTTGGGCAAAAAATAAGTTGATATTTACTTTTCAAAGAATGTGTAAAGCAGCAGTAGTGAGTAACTGCAAAAGAATAAAGCTGGAATTACCTACAGTGCATTCTAAAACCTGATTTTCTTTCCGTTAAAGGTAAGTTTTTTCTTTCTATGAGATGAGTTTTCAGTAATACCTAACTTAGAACTCTGCTCATTTTTTCAGACATGGAGATGACTTGATTGTGACACCATTTGCTCAGGTAGGCACAATTTTGCTGTATTTCTCACACGATCTTGCAACTTAAAGGCCAAATGGCCAAACCAATTGTTTTCCACTGTTAATATTATATAAGATGTGTTTGCTTGAAATGGGAAAGAAATGTTGAAACAGAAAGTCATAAACCTCCCGCCCTTGTTATGTGTACCTCTCCTTTTTAATGCTTTTTGATTGTCTGAAAAGTTGAAGTGCGACAACATGATAAAAACCTTTGACTGATCTCCTTTCAAATGCTGTAGCAGTCATGATGACGACAAATCTATGCCCTCTGTTATTCTCCTGATTTTTATAATTACAATTTCTCCTTTTGAACATCTTTCATGCATTCAATACAAAATACTTTTTAGATGTGAGAGAAGTTTTACCGAGAATACTTACGATCCCTTACAAAATCATCTGTTTGCTTGATCTTTTGCATTCAGATTCTATTTTATAAAATATCAGCTCAAAATTCTATATAATTTAAATCAAAACTCCACAATTTTTAGCAATAGAGCTGTCTTATCATGTATGAAAAGTTAACATTGATATTCCTTGAACTCATGATGATAGATTTTACCCTGTAATATATAGGAATGAAAGTTAATTCAGTGTAACTACAGGGGGAAAAAATAAATTTGGAAGTCATATGTGATTGGAGGTGGATGAAAAGAAAAATGTTGAGTCGCACCAAAGTCTCAAATAAGAATAAGGTGTCCAACTTCGGTCTGAATATAAAGGTTGCTTGGGTCTAATGATAAGCTGTTAAAACAATTAATATTGTTATTTATTTATATATTTGTTATGTATTTAATTATATTGTAAACAGATACAGTCTTTATAAGGCTCTCTAGTCAAATCCTTAATATGAAGAATACCTTCGTCTTTTATTAGCAGAGAAAACATTAAGCCAGGGTCTTTTCTAAGAATACTTGAAGATCTCTCCAACAGTAAATACACTTCAACGATAATGGAAGAGAAGTTGTTACAGGAAAAACAAGTAAAAAAGAAAAAAGCAAAACCACTTCTGGTTATAGTCCCTCAGCAAACATAAAAAACCCTAACTCTTGAGCACAGAAAAAACACAAATTGTTTGGTGGTCAAGCAATCCAATAGTATTTACTATAGTTGAGTTCATGTTCATTGTCATCTGAATTTTTATTACAAATTATGCCATGTACATAAGACAGGTTATATAGAAAAACAGCAAATATTACACCCCATTTATGGATATTTTTTCCCTAGGTCAAAACACCCTCTTTGTTTTAAGGGCAATTTCATATTCTTGTTGGCGGTGGTTGATGTGCTTCAGCAATTGGAGCAGGAGCAGTTGAATGTTATTGTTACTTGCATCAAGGTGCCATAATTGATTATTTGAGAGCTTTTAGTATTTCAGTGCAAAACCCTGCTAGCAGTGGTTTAAATCAACCTGGTTTCATTTGTATTGAACAGGAGAAAGAGCACTCACAGAGTGAGTTACCACGTCACATTCCCTGACACAGAGGGAACTGAGATACAATTGAGAGAAAATGCTTAATAGAGGGGAAGTGACATCTGATTAGACTCTTAAGAAAAACAAAGCTGTTATCTAAAAATTATTTGAATATGCAAAATCTCATCTCCCTGTGGGGCCTTCTCACAGGCTGCATCTTCAGCTAAGCACAGGGCCTGTCCCTCTGAATTACATTGGCAATATTAGAACCTCACTCAGGACTTCAGAAGTTGGATCACATATGCCAGTACAGTGTCTACGTGTCATACAGACTACCCTTTTAATATCTTCTAGAGCAATATTTCATCATGTAGATGCATTTTTGTGTTGCAAACAGCAAAAGCACTGTTTTAATCCATTTGGGGCAGTAGATCATGGCATATGGAACACATGTTCCAGTTTTTTCAAACCATCCATATTTTCGATTGATCAGGATGCTTGTTTCATCTGATCATGAGCCACCTGTTGGTAATAGTTCCAATTTTAGCCTTTCAGTTTCTATTCAGCGCATCACTATGGTAGTGTGGCTGCATTTGTTAACTGGAGGCAGGGTGGCATGCTGTGTTCCCCACACAGAATTTGGCCCCAGAACAAGATAATTAACTATTTTTAACAGAACGGAATTTTGTAAGCTAAAAGAGAACTGAAAATGGACTGAAGCCACTAAAATGTGTTTACCTTAATAGGCCCAGCTTTTTTCTGTTTATGCTTTCCTTGTCTTCCCACCTTCAACTCATCCTTTCCTCTCACAATATTTTCATACTTCAGCAGGTTTCTTTTTATGTATTCATTTTTGAACTGTTGAACTCCAACATATTCTTTCCCCTTCTGCTCAGTTTATGCCTGATCTCCATCTGTGTATATCCAGCACCTAAATACATTTGTTAGTGTCACTCTACCTCGGGCATGCAAATTTGATGGCATATATAATTATTTTTATTCCATGCTGAATGTAAAATATGTGTTTGCTTCCTGACCTTTGGAAAGGAAAACATAATTAAATTAATATTGTCTAATTAGACAACAAATGTATTTTTATTTTTATTCTCTTAACTCATTTGGGAATTACCTACCATAGCTTGAACACTGCCAGTCATTATTGACTCATGAATATTTTCTGTCTGTTACAAGCTTTCACTAAATCCTTCTTTTCTCTTCAGCCTCCTACTCCCTTCCTACCTCGTGTATAAATTTAAGGGGCTATGAAAAGAGGGTTCTATTCTCCTCGACTCAGACCTCTGAAACCCAAATTCCCATTCCTGCCTTTGTTATTCCTAGGACGGGTTCACCTGGGAACCAGCCCAATCTGGGCTGAGAAACAACTGGGGGCAACTCCTGCAAAGACACACCAGTGATTAGTGTTGCTGCTTCCTCCCATTCCCAGTCTGTTCTAAACAACTCGTGGTTCCCCTCCGACATCAGCTGAACTGCCTCTCCCTAGTCAGAGAGGTGCATCTTATTATGCTTACGTGGTACAAAATTTGTTGCCTTTATCCAAAGGCCTTCAGAAGAGAGTGCCTACGCCACTTATAACAAGAAGACACTCCTCTGCTGCCTCCACTAGCTTCTATCTTGCATGAAATTGAGTCCAGAAAGGAAGTAGTTATTTTATGTTGTCTCTCCAAATGTGCAAAGCTTGTAAGAGCTTGGAGACATTTCCCACCAGCTCAGGTGATGCTTTCCTCTTACTCTGGCCTTCTGCACTAAGTCCCCAAATCAACTGTGCCCCTTAATGGAGCCACTTTTCTTTTTCCTGGCAGTCCAGACAGTCTCATTCTCTTTGTCCTTTAAGGTTTGTGGGGGCTGAACTGCAAATGGAAGATTCTGTAATCATTTCTTATGCATGAAGTATTAGGCTTGAATGGGCTATTGTCTTCCAAACACGAATGCTTTTATGGTCATTTTAAAGAGCTAAGTAGTATTCTGTGAAAAACTTTCCTCCTCTTCAAGAAAATCTGCCTTTAAACAAATAATGAGTTGTTTATGAGGGAAAAAAAAAGAAGTAAACTATTGCCCTTGTATTACAGACATGTTACTGTTAAATAATGGTCAAAGGCTTCAGACAAACCAACTCTGGAAACCTTTTACAGTTGTTTTGCAATGTCCTTTTTCTTTCAGCACAGTGGAGCAGAGATGAATCAGTCTCACCTGTGCAGAAATTTACACTGAAACAATTTTGTCTGTTCTAGGTGCTGGCCAGCCTGCGTACTGTACGGAATAACTTTGCTGCATTAACCAATTTACAAGATCGGGCACCCAGCAAGTAAGTGTCAATTTTTCACCACTGAACTTTTTTCAGTGATACTTTTTAATGTAAACTAAGAACAACAATTAGATGTTACAGATTTCAGTCTGTGCCACAAAACCTGCATAAAACATGTGGATGAGTAATGAGTTTATTAATCCCTTGAAGATGCTATACTTGATAGCTGAGACAACAGCCCCCCTGCCTACTGATTGCTCTTGCATTGTTGTCCTTGCATAAACTTGGAGTGTTTTTGTGCAATTTATATGATTTTCAATAAATGAGTCATATGTCAAAGATCGTTCAAAAATGATCATTCGGGCAGTCTGAGTCTTACAAATGAACCAAAGTGAGCAGACAGCTACACTCACTGTGAGCTACTTGCATGATCTGAACCTAGAGCTCTGCCTAACTCATCCAAGATAATGACATCCCACTTATCCACAGTAGTTCATGATTATAAATGAGACATTATAAATATGATCTTTCTCCAATCATGTTACAGCGTCACAGTTGACATTAACGTTAGTTACATTGGCAAATTTTGTAGTGGAGTCATTTCCTTCACCCAAAATGTGCGTCTCTAGAACTTAGAAGCAATTAGCGTTCCAAAGACAGTTGCCTACCACTGCATATGCAGTGCCACTAAAAGATATCTCCAGCCCCCTTGGCTGGAATATGCAGATGCTATGTGGCCCCTGCTTGCAGTCCTCCACACATCCCTACGCAGCTGTGTCAGTCCGGCAAATTCTAGCTTTCTTGAATGGGCAAAGCAGTCCACTGAGCTGCTTCCCCTAAAGATTATTGTGAAAGCTATATGCAAGATAATATGTGAAATACATATGCAAAATAATAGAGTGAAAATTAATTTTAAATAAAAGTCAGAGAATTTGGGAAGCGCAAGCCATGTTAGAATAGTGGTAACTATGTATATAAATCAAATTCCAAGCTAAATACAAGCTCTACGTATGATTAGGCAGGTTTTTAATGAGCTTGTAAATTCCTAAAATATTCCTCTCTTAGAGTTGCCAATCTGCAGAGAGGTTTCAGAGTCAGTTGTGAAATCCCTTCAACACTAGGATTAAATATCTGTTCTAAACGAACTTTTTCTTTGGTAATGCC
The DNA here is from genome assembly GCF_000690535.1 of Cariama cristata. Classification (NCBI taxonomy): domain Eukaryota; kingdom Metazoa; phylum Chordata; class Aves; order Cariamiformes; family Cariamidae; genus Cariama; species Cariama cristata. Next base: position 11,735 of record NW_009623731.1, read on the forward strand.
AGGGTATTCCAGTCCCAAATAATTTCCCAAGGAAATGTATTTTCTATTACATTGTTCAAGGATTCAGTCCTCTGTGAGTTTATCAGGCTTATACCTCTTTTTTCTTTTTTTTAAACAGACGATCACCAATGTGTAACCAACCATCTATCAACAAAGCAACTATAACAGGTAAGAAGAAATAATATGCCTAAAATTCCTCTGTGAAACCACCATGGGTTTCTAAATTTAGTATTTATTTATAGAAACGTCTCACTGAAAACTGCATTTAATAATAATAACCTTATATTGTTTCATATCCTTTTATCTGTTTTATTAAAGAGGATTTGAGTCATGTGGTGACTCAAATCGGTGACTTTTGGTGTTGTATCACGTTAGCTTTCTGATTTCTGTCTTATTATCCTGGTTTTAATATAAGTTCTTTCCTAATTTTTTTTTTCCTTATATACCAGTGTGTGACCATGTCATGATTACCTTCATTAGTAACTTTTTGCAATGAGATGTAGTAGACAGAACTGGTATGAGGAATATATTCATCTTTCATTTGGTAAATGGAGTTCCTTAACTATACTGAGGCAAATTCTTCGCATTGCAAGCCCTTTGGCAATGAGAAGAAATTTTCAAAACTGACCTTTCTGATTTAGGATGGTAAATTCTATTTCTGTAGCATTTGTAGGTATGCAGGAGAGAAGTAATTCCTTTGTAAAAGACACTATTATTTCTAAAGAAACATTAACTTGGAAACAGGATTGGCATTGTAAGGTCGTGTACACTTTTGAAAATTTTACCCTGCAATACTTTTGGTTATTATTATGGCAACTTGGTCTCGGATTTCTTTAAGGGAACACACTTTATGTGACCTCATATTTTTTACATCATGTTAATCCATGTGTTCTTACACTGTTTAATTTTCCAGGTAGTTTTATTCTCTATGGTGTGTTGGCAGAGTGAAGGAGCATTTTCTTTGCCTCTTGATAAAAGTATACAGACACTTACTAAACAGGCAATTTATCATTTAAACCAAAAAGTCAATGTTTTCAGATTTTTCAAAATAGCTCTTTTTAATTGTATAATAGATTTGTAACTCAAGGAAGAAACAGTATTTCAGCTTTTTTGAGAAGTGTGGCTTTGTCACGTTCAATAGTTTCTGTCTTTAGGCTCTGGAATGTGTTAACATTGTTAGTTTTTTTAATCTAGCTTCACACAATATCCATATTTACCTCTAAAAGACCCAATCTTGGCATTTCTGTATAATTTTGTTCTCCTAGGAACTCATCATGTAATCTGAGCATTTGTGTGTAGGGCTCATCAGGGAACAAAGGGTTAAATCTTTAAATCTATTCTGTAAACAGAAAAGCATGCTTAGTTAAGAATATTCTGCAATCATACTTAAAGTCATGGTAATTGAATAAATAGGAAGAGGAGACAGATAAATACTTAAATCAATTATAATCATAATCCTTTGTAAATGTATTCCTTTAAGAGCTAATTTTGGGTGTTGGTTTCAAATTACTCTCCATGAGGCATTTCAGTTATTGATAGATGTTACACCTATTTTTAATTGTGGGATTTGTCTCATACAATGCAGTCATCCAGAAGTCTGTTTTCTTAACTGGAGGTAGAGATCCTGGAAAATAGGGCACTTCCTTTGGTTTCCAGGGACTAACTTTAGAAAGCCTACAACACAGTAAAATCCCTGACAATAAAAGAAAATGGGATATCCAGAAGAGAAGACATGCATGCATGTGAGCACACAGCGAGCCTGCCTTACATGCTTTCCCACAGTTGTTTGCCTGAGGTCAGCTTCTTTTCTCCAGCAGGAGAAGCTGCTCAGACAGCAGGACTCGACACACTCTGCTGGAAGATGCTGTTGCTCTTTTTAAATTCCCCCTGGTCTGAAGGTTTCCATGCAGTTAATCCTCAGAGTGCACTCTACATGTCAGAAGCAATAAGCCGTCTGAAATTCTAATTCTTAGAAGGAAGGTGGTGCCATCAGTGCTGCAGTTAATCTAGAAAATGCGTCTGTGCCAAGAAATTTAAAGGAGGCAAGAGAAGGCAAAGAATAGTAAGGATAATTTAATCTAATTTAGCTTAATCTGATTTCTCAGAGATGCTGCTGGAATTGGTGTGCCCAGATTATGCACTGAACTGGGTGAGCTGGGGCCTGTGTGCATTGGATATAAGTGGCTAAAAGACTTTAATGATACAGAAAAGATATTCAACTACTATAAAGAATGAAAATGGCTACAATTCATTTTGACTGTTGAAAGGAGATTGAGGCTGGATACTAGTTTGCCTGAATGCATTTACCCATTCTTAGTCAAAGACTGTTTTTGATATTTCCATAGCAACAAATTTCATGGCATAAGTGCAGAAGTATGCATAGGTGCTTTCTTGGGGCATAGAAAATCCTAGTGAAACACGTTTCACTACAGCACTGTGCCAGGAAGGAAAATCACAAGCACTTTTCCTGCTTTTCACAGAATGATTGAAAACCCTTCCAGATGCGACTAAGCTTTTTGAATTCTTCTGGGGTATGTTTGAAAAGTAGCTTGTGCAAAATCCTCCCTGCTGAGAAATCCTCCTGGTCTTACTGTTCTCAGAGTTCATGCCATGGAGTATCCAGCACAATACAGCAGACAGGTAGAGCCCCATCCCTTCATCCAGATGGCTCAGCTAGCAATCTCAGCGAGAACTGATCACCTGTGAAACAAACTAGGTGACTGGGAAGCACAGTATCACTAAACTATGTCAATGCTAAACCAGAAACAGACATTTAAGATGGAGAGTTTATGTTGCTAAGCTCCTGGAAGAAGTCTTTTGGAAGACTCTAGCTGAGGAAAGGGATGATCACAGAAAGCAGCATAGCAAAAGGGAACTACTGCAGAAGATTGGGGGTAACACACAAGGGAAAGATAAAAAGGCATTTGGTAAAGCCAGGTGACTGAAATATCAAGAGCAACATTCTCCCATTTACTATTTTAAGAATTCACCCTGAGGCATAAATGTGGGAGAAAATACACTAGCATAAAAGTAAGAAACTGTGGAATTGAAAAGTGAAGCAGCACAGGAATCAAACATTCAAATTCTTAGAAGCAATCAAGTTGGCATTCAAATTTGCAGTGATTTTTCAATATAAATAAGTAGAAGCTGATGATGAAAATATGTTCTGTTCTATTCAATATATCCACATGAATCCCTTTTTGAAACTGTGTTGAGAGAAGCTAATAAATATCAATGGCATACCTGATCTTCAGTATCAGCCAAGTATGCTATGGCATGCTGAGAGTTCCTTTTGCAGACAAACTAGGGAGTAGGAGGTGGGAGCTCTTCATGTAACAACTTAGACTTCTTACATGGCACTTCTCTTACTTGCTTTAGACATCTAGGATGTAGATAACTATTTTATTTATAGCCAGTGAGAATAAGTAGACATGCAAACCGACTTATGTTAGACATCTTTAAAGGGAGGTGAATTGTTCCCTCTCCCATGACTGAGACCAGCCTGGGATAACTCCGTTTGCCGTAGTGCTTCCGTGCGTGGTGTTCTGTGCTTCAGCCAGAAGAGGGGTTCCTCTCACTATGACTCACATTTTCCAGGCAGTGATATGAATGGTGTTTCATTTCAAGCTGATAGTAATTCTCTTAACACAACCAGTGAATTATAAATAACGTTTCATTTTCAAAAAAATGAAACTAGCTGTGACTCAAGCTGGAGCTTCCAAGTTTTAATTTTTGACTGATAAAAAAGTGAGCAAGCATTAGATATCTTTTGATTACTACAGTTCTAGTATCTGCATTTCTAAATCAGACTAATCTGAATTAGGAAGGAAACATATAAGGTCTTTCTTGATATGTGTCAGATTTAAAACATACAGGAGATCACACAATTTCTCTGTCCACTAATGACAATCTGCAAACTCAGTCTGGCAGCTGCAAAGACCAATCTTTGCAAATGTGCAAAGATTATGTGTGCAGAACGAAGTAGGTTTGTCCAAAAGAATGTTTCTGAGCCTCCAAATACTATCACAACTATTGATTAAATGGCAAGTCTTAGTTAACCTGAAATCACAGACACAGGGTCTGATTCATGTATGCACAAATATTAGATAGACATAATACCTAATTCATAGTAATAGCTTTAAAGTGGATTTAAATGTAGATTACATAAGTGGCCCTTTATGATACAAATGCAGTGCTAAAGGATCTGTAAACGAAGACTTGTATATGCAACAAAAAAGTCATTTAATTTAATCATAAAATAAATCATAATTGCAAAATTGCACTTTTTAGAAGTTATTTACATTTTATCATTTTGCATCAAAAACTAATGCAAACTTATTTCATCATATAGAGGAACATTTGGAATTTTTCAATAACAAGCTACATTTCATTTATTAAAATGTAGGAAGCATGTGGCTTAATGTCAGGAAAACCACTGTCAGATTTTGTCATGTATACAAAAAACATGGTGATAAAGAAATAAACTATTTGCAAAGATTATGAGTTTATAAATCTAAATTAATTAATTTGCTACTCCAGGCTTTCATTGCTTCTTACTGGATTTGAGTTACACTCTTTACATGCATGGCTCTGCATCTTAAATCCAGCAGAAATCAATATCCTGCTAATTAAATGGAATTTCTTGCATGTTTTTAAGGGGCTTTGTCCAACATGTTTCATGATTTGTTTTGATTAACTTCAGGCTTCCCAATTAAATTTATGGTTGTGAAATGGGATCTACTAGTCTTTTGCTGGAGATTTTATTTTATTATGCTGAAAGTATTGTCAATCATTATTTAATAATCAAATATTAATTAATTAAAGAAAGATTAGCCTCCTGTCTTTCAGTGTGATTCACTAAACAAATATCACTATGGTAAGCTAAACATCTGTATTCATAGAGACTAAGCGCCTTCTAAACACAAGCAGCTGGACGTAACAAAAAAACAAAGGTTACAGATTAAAATTAATAGGTCACATCTTATGATATTGGGAATAATAGATTATTCTGAGTGTGTGTATCTCCATGCAAGTGTATCTCTGTCACTCATACCAGTTCTGTAATGGAAAGTTTTTATTGAATAACAGGATGGAATTAAAATAGAATAAATTCTTGTTCAATAAGAAGTAACATTCTTTATGTGCTTAAAACTGTTCAAAAGTCCAGAAGACAAAGTGTTACATACTCCACTGGCTCTTCCAGGGTCTGACTGGACTGTACAGCTTACCACTGCATGGAGATGTCCTCAATAATCCAAATTCCTTTTATTCTTTCCTGTGTCTGGGATTCTGCCAGAGCACAGCAGGGGATAAAGTAAACATAACAGAGTGGACAAAAAAAGGCAAAAAAATGCATGCCTTACAGAGGTTAATTCATGCAATACTGGGGTAGTTGCGACTAGCTTGGGAGTGGGTATATGGCATTGAGGGGTTCCTAATGTCTGTGAAAACCAAGGCTTAAAAATAAAGAATATTTCATTTTTTTGACAAAAGAAAACTCATAATACAATATCAGTGTCACATTTTAAAGTGCTACACGGATTTAGGCAGATAGATATACAAAACATGCCCTATTCAAGACGTAATTGCAGTAAATGCAGATTTAGACAGCAGGATTACATTTATAATAAGAACTTCCCACTCTTACTTTATTTGCCAACTGAATATATTTTTATCTTATTACAGAGAAGTATTCCTATGGTAAACTGCACTGCCAAACTTTTGGCAAAGGTGAAATAAAACATTCTGAAATCCTCATTCAAGTTTATTGACTAAATGGTGCTTTCCTGAAGCACTGGAGAAACTTGACAACCTGGTTTTAAAAGTGATGTTTTTAAAAGGCTTTGTGCATTTTTCATTAAGCTGTTGTTATATAATATTAAATTTTATTTGTGATCTGCATCCTTGTTCGGTGTTAGAGTTAACAGGGTTTTACATATTGAAAGGACAGCAGAAACAGATGATTGAGATGGAAGGAAGATTAAAAACTAAGTGACTGGTCTACATGTGGTGTACAGTGCCTTCTTGAATAGTTTTATTTTGATGGGTGGCCATATTGCAGTTGCGAGTAGAATCTAAGATACATCTGAACCTAGAAAGTACTCCATTCTATTGTCTTTTTAGACCAGACCCCAATTCACATTTATGTGATAAACTCTACTATGAATGTATGTGTCAAGCTTCCGTTCGAGAAAAGAAATGCTATCTTCAAATATTTGGGGTGATGCATTATGGACTAGCATTTTTTTCTTGTTGTGCAATTAAGTTTGCATGGCAGTTTGCACAGAATCGTGCAGAGGGAGGGCAGCCTTCGGAAAAATGGGCTATTTTCTTCTGGGAGCCAGACAGAGGTAGCCTCCTGTTGAAACAAAATTCCAGTTCCACCTGCTGCAACTGCAAAGCTGTGACTGAAACCCAGATGGGAGCCATAAAACTTTCCTATGTGGATACCTACACCCAGACTGACCCTCCAAGAACTGAAAGAGCTGCCCAAACTCAAAGTTGCATGCAACTCCAGAACCTGGATGTCCCCTAAGGCAGAAGTGGATGTTATGGGTGCAAGTGTGCCCAGCTGGAGGAACTCTTCAAGCAATTGGCCATGTTACAAGAGGAGCTTAACAGGCAGCACAGTATCTGGGCATCTGAGCGAGAGCGCGATGCATGGTATTCTGTGCTGTCATAAGCTGAGTGATAACTCTGCCTTCAGATTCAACTAACTCATGAAACAAAGGAGACTGGACTCTTGTCTCTGCTCAGGGCAGGAGGAGGAATCATCCCCTTCCCCGTGAAGTGTCCCTACATAACAGGTTCGATGGGGCAAGACCCAGGAAAGGCCAACCATGCAAAATCGGTCCAACCACCCACTCACATTAGAACCAGTGCCGCCAGAAATGTACATAGGGTGTCAGTAATTGGAGACTCCTTGCTGAGAGGCACCAAAGCGCCCATTTGTCGCCCAGAGAGTATCTCTAGAGAAGTTTACTGCCTGCCGGGATCTTGCAGCCATGATGCCATGGAGAGGCTGCTGAGCCTGGGAAAGCCTGCAGACTATCACCCGTTCCTACTATTCCATGTAGGATCAAACAATGCTCCAAAGAGGCAATTCAGAAATATCAGAAGAGACTTTATGTCCCTTGGAGCAACGTTAAAGGCATTGGGAGCACAGGTGATGTTCTCTTCTATCCTCCTAGTTGGAGAAGGGGGTTGAGAAGAAGGAGATTAATTGAACAGGTGAGTGGCTGGCTGTGTAGCTGGTGCTGTGCTCAAGGTCTCGACTTCTACATCCTTGGGCGTATCTTTGAGAAACCAAGCGTGTTGACAGCTGACAGGGCTCAACTGATCAAGTGTGCACAACGGTGTCCTGGCCAATAAGCTCACCAGCAATAGACAACACTTTAAACTAGATTTAGTGGGGGAAGAGGATGGTGTTCTAAGCACTCGAGAAGAGCCAGGGGCTGCTCAGGCATTAGGAAGCAACAGGGAAACCCCTGAGAACTGCCTCAAGGGAATTAGGGTGAGCTCCTCTAAAGAGAATGTGATCGATAGCCCAGCTGAAGTGCCTCCACAGCAATGCATGCAGCATGGGAAACAAACAGGAGGAGCTAGGAGCCGCTGCCCAGCTGGAAAACTATGAACTGATTGCTGTCACAGAAACTTGGTGGGATGAATCACATGACTGGAGTACTGTGATTGACGGTTATAAAGTATTCGGAAGGGACAGGTAAGGAAGGAGAGGTGGGGGAGTTGCCCTCTGTGTCAAAAATGGGATTGATTGCAGGGAGCTGTCTTTGAAGAACACAATGCACAGGACAAGAGTTTATGGCTGAAAATTAGAGACCAGGCCAACAAAGAAAACTCTGTGGTTGGTGTGTACTGCACATGTACTGCAACCGCCACCCGATCAAGAAGAAGAAGTTGATGAGGAGTTCTTTCTTCAACTGCAGGAAGCATCATGCTCACAGGCCCTGATCCTGAAAGGGGACTTCAGCCACCTGGGCATCTGCTGTAAAAGTGGCACAGCGAACTGCAAGCAGTCCAGGAAACTACTGGCCCTGCTGGACCTGTTGCTCACTAACGCAGAAGAACTTATTGGAGAGGTCAAGACGGGAGGTAGCCTGGGCTGCAGTGATCATGTCCTGGTGGAGTTCTCAATCTTAAGAGGTACAGGATAGGTAAAAAGTAGAGTCAGGACCCTAAACCTCAGAAACGCAAACTTTCGTCTGTTTAGGGTGCTAGTCCCTGAGATCCCTTGGGAAACTGCACTCAGACGCAAAGGAGTGAACGAGAGCTGGGAGATATTTAAAGATATTTTTCTTAAGGGTGCAAGAGCTCTCAATCCCGATGTGCAAGAATTCAGGCAGGGGAGGTGGGCAGAGGAGGCAGGAGACCAGGATGGCTAAGTCAAGACCTCTTAGCCAATCTAAATCACAAAACTGAAATGCATAGGCAGTGCAGGAAGAGGGGAGATTATCCTGGGGAGATTATAGGGATATGGCCTGGGAGTGCAGAGAGGAGATCGGGAAAACCAAGGCACAACTGGAGCTGTACTTGGCTAGGGACATGAAAAATAACAAGAGTTTCTTCAGGTACATAGAACAGCAAAGGAAGATGAAAGAAACTGTACCCACCCTGGTGAATGAAACAGGAGACCTGTTTACAACCAACACAGAGAAGGCTGAGGTAGTCAACAACTTTTTTGCCTTGGTCTTCACTGGCAAGTGCTCCATCCATGCCACCCAATTCACAGAATCCAAAGGCAGGGTCTGGGAGAATGAAGAACCACCCACTGTAGGAGGAGATCAGGTTCAAGACCATCTAAGGAATCTGAAGGTGCACAAGTCCATGGGACCTGATGAGATACATCCATGGGTCCTGAGGGAACTACCAGATGATAGGGCTAAGCCACTATCCATCATATTTTAGAAGTCATGACAGGCTGATGAAGTTTCCACTGGCTGGAAAAGGGGAAACATAACGCCCATTTTTAGAAAGGTGAAAAAAGGAAGACATGGGGAACTCCAGGCCAGTCAGTCTCACCTCTGTGCCTGGCAAGATCAGGGAGTAGATCCTCCTGGGAGCGACGCTAAGGCACATGGAAAATAAGGAGGTGATTGGTGACAGCCAACATGGCTTTACTAAGGGCAAATCATGCCTGACAAATTTAGTGGCCCTCTATGATGGGGTTACAGCATTGGTGGATAAGGGAAGAGTGATTGACATCATCTGCTTGGACTCGTGCAAAGCATTTGACACTGTCCTCCTCTAAATTGGAGAGACATAGATTTAACGGATGGACCACTTTGTGGACAAAGAACTGGCTGGATGGTCACATTCAAAGAGTTGCAGTCAGTGGCTCAATGTACACATAGAGACCAGTGACAAGGGATGTCGCTCAGAGGTCTGTATTGGGATCAGTATTTAACATCTTTGTTGGGGACACAGACAGTGCTACTGAGTGCAAATTTGCACTCTCAGCAAATTTGCACATGACACCAAGCTCAGTGGTGTGGGTGATACTCTAGAGGGAAGCGATGCCATCCAGATGAACCTTGAAAGGCTTGAGAGATGGGCCTGTGTGAACCTCATGAAGTTCAACAAGGCCAAGTGTAAGGTCCTGCACATGGGTTGGGGCAATGCCAAATATAGATACAGGCTGTGCAATGAGTGGACTGAGAGCAGCCACGTGGAGAAGGTCTTGGGGGTATTGGTGGATTAAAAACTGAATATGAGCCAGCAATTTGCACTCACATCCCAGAAAGCCAACCATATCCTGGGCTGCATCAAAAGAAGCGTGACCAGCAGGTCAAGGGAAGTGATTCTGCCCCTCTATTCCACTCTGATGAGACTTCCCCTGCAGTACTGCCTTCAGCTCTGGGGTTCTGAGCACAGGAAGGACATGGACCTGTTGGAGCGAGTCCAGAGAAGGGCCACGAAGATGATCAGAGGGCTGGAGCAGCTCTCCTATGAGGAAAGGCTGAGAGAATTGGGATTATTCAGCCTGAAGACAAGAAGGCTCTGGGGAGACCTTTGAGCAGCCTGCCAGTACGTAAAAGGGGCCTACAAGAAAGATGGAGAGGGACTCTTTATCAGGGAGTGTAGTGATAGGACAAGGGGCAATGGCTTTAAACTGGAAGAACGTAAATTTAGATTAGTTATTAGAAAGAAAATCTTTACTGTGAGTGTGGTAAGGCACTGGAACAGGTTGCCTGGAGAAGTCGTGGATGCCCCATCCCTGGAAATGTTCAAGGCCAGCCTGGATGGAGCTTTGAGCAACCCAGTCTAGTGGAAGGTGTCCTTGCCCTTGGCAGGGAGGTTGGAACTAGATGATCTTTGAAGGTCCCTTCCAACCCAAACCATTCTATGCTTCTATGAATTCAGATAGCAGACAAAAAGAAACAGATTTATATTGTGCAAGCCAGAGCAAATATAGATTTAGCTTCCAGTGAAATCCCTCCAGCTAGTCCATGTAGTTTAGCAACCAATTAGCAATGCAGATGTCCTTTGTTTTAGCTAGTTTCAGCTATTCTGTTTGCAAAACGAGCTCACAATTTTCCAACAAATGTTCTGAATAAAGGATTGACAATCATCAGCTTCAGTGACAATCCCCCATCACCACTGTACAAAGTACTTTAAAGAGGCCCATATATTGTTTTTTTAAATGATCAATAATAGTTTGCATAAATAAAGCAGATTCAGAAAACAGCGATATTTACAACAGCTACTCTTTTCAGTTAATCATTAAAGGTCTTATCTAGGTCATGATAGCTAAAAGGAAAGTTATCTCATTTACAGCCTTCTTATCCACAATAAAAAAAAAAAATCATATTGCTTTGTGAAGTAAAGGGCACAAATTACATTGAGACTGATATTCATTCATACGTCTCCTGCCCATAGTAACCAACGTATGCAGCGATCAGGCAACAAATCGGAGAGACAGGAGTCTGCTCCCCACCCAGTATTTCAGTCACTTTGTCACGTTTAGGGGTGAACTAGCAGCTTCTTTCCTTGCACATACAGAGTTTCTGGGCATTCAATATTCATAAATGGAGGCCATATTCGCTTATATTCTGTGAAAAAGTAGCTCTCTGTGTTACAGTTTGTGCAGCACTGACATGAGCTATAGTGAAAAAATACCGTCTTAAAATGGGTCATTTGAAAAGCTAACTATTAAATTGTATTTCCCTTTTAAAGGGAACAGTAGTTGTGCCCCCAGTTCAGCCTCTTTCCTTGATTTAGAGAAGAGATTGTTATTGACCGGGTACCTCTGTGAAGGCTTACTAAATGCTTTCTCCATCTTGATTTGTAGACCTGTAATTAATGTTGCAAAACTCTTCTAACTGAATGAGAGATTCCAAATGAAATCTTTATCTAGTGCTCCTGCAAGTTCAATGGGTTTGTTAAACAGTGATTAACTTTCTTAAGGCAGAACGGTAGGAAAAGGATTGATGTGGGTTTGGACAACGTAAGCTGTTTATGTATTGACTCATGTTCAACGAAGTGAATAAAACCAGGGTACAAAAAAGAATACTCTTTACATTTGATTACTGCATGGTACCATAGAAAAAGCTGAAGAATTCAGCCTTTCTATACAGTGAAAGTATGAGAAACTTAAGAGTTCTCAGGATCACTTAGGATGATTAAACAATGACTTGCCCTGGCTATACTAATTACAAAATGGTGGTTTACATTATCTCACTTTAAAATGCTAATTAACATGTATTGTGAAAAGATGCATTTTCCTTAGTATTATGCACAGCTTTTGTTTTGCACTTCAACACTGATACCTGATAGTCAAACGTATAAGCTTTCATAAACCAGCAAGTTACTTAAACAGAGAAGTACAATCATAGTTTAAAATATTCCTGGCAAGAATGTCCATGTAATTGAAACTAACCATCTGAATCAACAGTTAGAAAATAACTGCAGTGTGTACACTACAACACTTGACCCTTATGTATGATTTTTAATTTCTTAACAGTCTGTTTTGGTGGAAACATACGTTTAGGTTATCAAAGTGCATAGAGACTGGAAGACAGCGTAGGGCTGACCTCTGCTTGTAAGCTGCATCCCGCACTTCAGGTTACTTCTCATTAGGACTGCAGTGTAGTACAGCATTGATTTTGAAATGGACTCACACATTTTGGAGTTATAGTAATGATCAGTTTAAAAAAACCTAAAGATTATCAATCTCCACATCAATAATCTGATATGCAACCCAACACAGATCTTTACTTCTTATGTTTAAATTTGTTTCACATTTTGCAGCATCAGTAGAAGTTCCTGTATCACCATTTCACCCAAACTGTCCATATGACTGGAAAGACAGACAGGGTGACAAGCTTCCTCTTCTCCTTTCAGCCCAGCTGTGTCACTTACGGTCACTGGTAGCTGAGAACTGTACATGACCTCAGACTGCATTTACCGTATTGATAACAACAGCAGAAAAATTGAAAAGAGTGAAAGGTGGTTTGGTTTGCAGGATTGAGGTGAGAAAAATCAGAAAGAAAAATAGGACTCTTGTCTATGTCATTTTTCTTATTCCTGTTACAAATGCAGCCCATTGGCTGATGAATATAGAAAATAAAACTCTGTAGATGTGGCTTCTGCTATGACTGTTGGATGCAGTCTGAGTGCACCTTCGTTTCACACTTCATCCAGCTTCAGACATCTCTGATCAGTGATACATTACCTTCTGTCCAACTGAAGAGGTAGATTTGAAAGTGCATCTCTTTTCCATTAACAAGTTGCCAAGAAGCTGGTCTATTAAAGCCTATTCACTTTCCTGAGTATCCATTTAAAAATTACGGGGTACACTGAGATCACTCATTAAAGTGCCTAAGTTCTACTTAGATTATATGCAGCCTCCCATGTATGGAGCCAGAACAAAGCAGTGGATCAGACCAGCCAGCAGCCAGGGTCAGACAATCACAGAGACAAGCAAAAATAACAGCTCTTCTCTTCTGGACTAGGAAGTTCTGCAGGTCTCTCCACATAGTCTTTTGTCCGTGCTCAGATAAAACGAATAAATTACCTTAGGAGTAGTGCTCACAGTTTAGGACCTGCCCCTGCACAACATCTTCTCCAGGAGTGACCTCATCACCAAACAGGGACAGCCTCCCTTTTGCTCATTCTCTCTCTGACCTCATGCATTTTGCATTACATTCTGCAAAGTGACTCATCTTCAGCTAGAAGGAGTAATTCCAGGTCTGGCAGTAGGAAGATCGATTTGTGCACACTGCACTTTCTCAGGAACTGGGATCAAAAAATTAACAATCAGAAATGCCTAAAACTTTTCTCTTTCAGGTTTCTGCTCTCAGGCCAGGAGTTCTAACATCTTCATGCCAAAAGACCTTTTTTCCTTATGTTAGGCGACTCACCTCAAAAGACCTTTGGTGGTGGGAACTGGGAAATATGGAAGCAACTAGTCAGCATAGAAGTAACTGGTGGGCACATCTTAGTCACGTATTCAGACATGCCCCTGTCTTTCGTGCTTCCATTTGGCTGGCTCAGTACATCAAATCCCTCTGAACAGGCACAGGCTTTCTTTACAGTCAGGGGAGGCAGGCAGGTGTCTCAGGCAGTCCAAGTGCTCTGTGGAGGCCCTAACCCCCAAGTGCCTAGGCAAGACCTTGAGAGTCATCCAATAGACTTTACTTTGGTGTGACTATTCATAAAAGAGACACTAGCAATGCACAGCCTAATATAGTCCCAAATACTGTAAGGTATTTCCTAGCAGAAACCTGCTAGGGAAAAGCTGCAACAAGGAATTTACCAGACTTGCTTCTGGAACTTCAGGGAAAATGACAGGAGGCACTGAAAGAGCCAGTAGTTCTTACTGAAGAGCTTTCACTTGAAACGTTAAAAGCACCAAGGTTTGACTTCTTTAAAATTTCCTAACCAAATCCAAGCCATAGTACTCAGGCAGGTTTGCACAGCTCTATGACTCTTGCTTTCTGTTAACAGAATTGGAAAATTTTGGAGTTTTTATCATAGTCCTTCATTAGTTCACAGTTAAGAAGATTCAGCTCCATCTTGTGTAGTAGCAGACTTTTTTGCACCAGGAATGTCTTGATTTTATCCCCATTATGATGATATTCTGAATTAATGAAGCAGCTGTGGCCACATGCACAAAGTTTTAGTTGATACTAAATATTAAAAATTGTTCCCAAATATCTACATTAAAATACTAGTAGCAAATTGCCAATCTAATTCTTATTCTTTCCCCATGCAGTATTTTAAATTAATTTCTGCAACTGATATTTATCTTTGAAAGTGTAAATTAGATATGAAGTTGAACTAATTCTAAGCCAGGTAAAAAATGAAGGTGACAGACAATAAGTAAGGTAGTCTCTCTTAAGTCATACATTAATACAATAAAAATGAAAGGTTTCTTTCCTTAATAATAATGAACAAGGTAGGATTACATCTGACTGAGTGAATTTTGCCACTAGATGACTTATTAGTGTGCTAAAGAAACAAGAAATAACTCAGGAATATATTACAGAAGTGACTACTGGATTAGCAAGCATTAAAAAATTTCCCTTGTATTATATGAGCCATATGCTAGTGGCTTATTTAGTGGACATACCGCAGGAACCATTGACTAATTAGTCTTTAACTGAAGGAGAGCAAAGATAACTAGAAGAAAAAGCCCAGGAAGAAGTCAGTGCCAAAGAAATCAAAGAAAAAATTGGAACAGTTTGACATTGTCTGTCTGCCTGAGCTAACTAAACGTTATCAATGGGGTGCACAAAGGTCAGAAAAATGATGGGAGGCACCTAGTGGGAAAGAAAGCAACATTTGTTTGGGGAAGAGTCTTTAATGCTATTATTGTTATTATTGTTGATCTAGTACTTGTTATTAATATTACTGGTTTTGAATCCCACTTCTTAAAGGGAAAAAGCAAAATCAGAATTTTGGGAAGGTTTGTTTCTTTTTAATTGGAGTTTGGCAAATAGAAACAGCAGCAATGACAAATGAACCCCTGGCCCACCAAATCGCTTTTTGTATTCTGTTCTTTCTGTTTCCTAAACAAAAAGCGATCTGTATGATCTATTTCAGCGTTTCAGCTGCATGAATACTTTTCTTCTCCAGTGTGTTCCTTTCTTTTTTTTTTGGAGGGGGGAATCTCAAAACTTTTTGACATATCAGATAAAAAGGCTGTTTGAACTTTGTCATTCCCCATTCAATCTTCAACCCTGAAAATCTATCAGACCAAGGAGGTGGGCCGAGAAGGATTAGTTCTAAAGCAATCTATGTCTTTGCAGTTCAAGACACTATTTTCAGAGAAAGAGCAAGCAGCTGACATACGTACTGCATGTATGGCTTTCACACAGGAAAGCAGTAGTCAGGTGGTGAAACCACTTAGTTCTCACATGCTTCTCCTACTTGGAAATATATGTAAGTATGTTACTTATCAGCGATAGATTTTCAGTGTATGATACTGCAAAACCAAAATGTGATTTCCTTGCTCCTGCTCATTCTCACGATGAAATCTGCAAGCCTTTGTTTTGCTGAGTAAAATCTGAAGCTGCATCACCAATGAGTATATTACACCACTTCACTGTGGTCTAGTACAGTTCTGCCCTCCTTGCAGATTTACACTCCCTTGAGTTCCGTGTCTCACCACCTTCGCTGTTTGGCTTATTTGTTCTCTAGGAGGTACAGGTGGCAGTATGATACGATGTGGTGATAAGCCATAGTGGGAGAAGACACTAGGAAGGCAAAGGATCCTTGTAGTCTCAGTACACATTCCAAAAAAGAAAGGCACTATTCTGTTCCACAAATGCTGTTGTCTAAACATCCCCACTGGAACACAGAGTTGATGTTCAAAGGAGTAAGGAGTAAATGTTGCTTCAACAAATAATACATGTTTGTGGTTAAGACCTGGCGTGTTGAAATACTTGCTGGTTCTACCTTGAAATCTCTTTTCTCCAAAGATGGTGTTAGTCTTGTCTATAAAATACAGGCTATAAAAATAGCACAGATTTTCCAAGAATCTCTTTGAAGAACTGGTTGTTTAATAGGTATTTCTACTTCATAGTACATGTAGGTAGATAGACATTGATTTTTGAAAACTGTATGTTGATGGTTCTGTGAGAGGCCAGTACTATAGGCATTCCTTCCAAGCACAGCTCAGTCCTGCAGAGCTGGATTATAAAACATCTACTAAAGCTACATTTCCTTTTGCAAAATATAAAAGGTTGACATCAGTATTCTAAAGAATAAAATTTCATAGAATGAAATCAAAATACAACAAAAGTTTTCTCATTAGCTATAGATCTTTGACTGAAAGTAGCAACTCAATTCAGGCAAAAATTAAAATACACCATAAAATATCCATTTTTCTCCCAAGAAGATGTTAGATACTGCCTTCCACAGTCAATATTTCAAGATGACTGCTACTGCAATGTTCTGGAATAAATTTCTCAGTTTTAAAAAGGGGGATGAAAAGTGATCATGCAAAGGGACATGAATCCCATTTTAAAGCAAACTTTTGTGATTATGTCTGAAAAAGTGTTCCTAAAACTAGATTGATATGATTTCCTTTGGAGTCATTAATTGTATGAAACAGCTATGAGTTAAATGCTTATTTAAACGCAGTCAGGCCTACCATCTAAACTCTGTAATGCATACTAGATAACATAATCAACTGAAAGACACATATGCAGTATCTGTACTTAGTCTTTATACTCCTCAGGAGCCTTTTTTTTCTGAAAATCTACAGACTTTCTATCTACACTTCCTGTAGAAGTGTTAGCAACAAGCAGGAATATTTTTCTTTGATAGCTGGGACCCCAGTCAAAGAAGGCCACTTGACTTTTTCATGTTCTGCATGATTTCTCCAGATCTGCCTCACACACTGATACACAGACCCAGTCTGCTTCATTTTAAACTGCTCAGTTGAGAGACACCCTCAAATTTCAACTCAAGTGGTTTAAAAATTAACCATTCTTCTTCTTAATTGCCTATGATTTAACTACTTTAAGCCTTGTTTCAGAAAACTTGGGATGTATTTAGGTCCCATATATTTAAGTGGAACTCAGGCTATGGTTCAAGACGTGGTTGTGAGCAAAAGGATCACTTTATGTAATTCCTGAACCCCATCACTCATTTCTTTCCTCTTACTACTCCCTGCAATATGCTGTCAACTCATCTGTGCGGACACAGGGTGAAATAATCAAAGAACCTAACAGACTGAAAAATAACCTCTATTATTTTCCCCCCTTTTTTTTTTCAATCTGTAAGTTTTTCAGTTGATTCACTATACAGCTAATAGAATACGTGTCTGAAAACAAACAAATGAACTGCTGAAAGGATAGATTTAAGCAGCAAATGGTGCGATAGCCTGGGAACTTGAAATTAGCTTAAGCAGTACAAAATAAGTACTACAAAAGAGTAGTGCTGGGTTTATACAGGTTCCTGAAGATATGGGTGTGTTAAGTGTTGCCTTAGATCACTAGTTGCCATTGAAACCCTTAGCAGGCATACGGCACTCTGCATTCCAGAGCTGGAAAGTTCCCACAAAAACAAACCTGGTATTTGACTGGCAGAAAGATGGCCCAGATCACAGGCAAACATTTCCATATGATGCTGAAGTAGTTTAATCCCTTTAAAAAACTTACACAGATTAAGAGATTTGACAATACAAACATCTGTAAAACTAATTAAGGAACTGTGTAGAAGTTTATGAACACATGAGATTGCCTTTCATCGTGCTGTCATCTTTTAATCCCCACAAAGTGGCAATCTGAATTGCTGAAAATGAAACTATAGATTGAAATACAGCAGTAGGATTCATACAGCAAAAGTAGTTTTACTGGAATCTCAGTTAAACAGCTAACTTGAGCTTCAGTTTTAGAGTCCCTCAAAAATATTTAGAAAGAAATCAAAATTACACAAAACATCACATAGATGCACATTTCCCTCATCTACCTGAGTAACATTTAAAATGCAAAGCACATATTCAGCTTTCATGCCTCCAAAATATCTTTTTACTTTCTTCTAACCTCTTTCTTCCAAGTGGGTTTCTTTCTGAAAAACAGTGATTAATTTTAAAGATTTAGCTGCCCTTTTCTCATATATGTGAAAAAGTCTTGCACATCAAAGTGCAGGAGATCACTATCCAGATGTGACATTCAGCCATGAAACTCAGATGCATAGCACAGCAAGTTCATGTCTCTGAGAAAAGAAGAAAACAAAACAATCCCCCATCAACTCTAACACCGATTGGAGCTGAGAACATCTATAATTCTTAGACAGAAAAGGTCTGAAGTAAGATTTAACTGTACAGACTGCTCTGTAAAAGTGTGTTAAAAACACATTGTGTACAGTCTGTGTACAGACTCCTAAGCAAAGTGTATTAAAAACAGAAACGAACAATGATGATGTTGCCCAGAATATTTTACTTGGAGAGCAGTTTGCTGAGGTAAAGAGTTTCATCTTCCTTTTGTTGAGAAAATGACTGTATGTCATAAGTATCCACAGCTTGTTAAAATGAACTTAGTGAAGAATAACAGTGCTTATTACATGGATTTCAAAATGCAATAAATACATACAGTTGTTAATATATTCAAAACCAATAACTAGACATTATCATGCAGGTTATTTTTCACTTTAGACGTAGTGTTTTAAAAATGCTTTGGAAAGTTTTTGATCTTCTCATTGGGAAAAAGGTGCAAGATGCAGAGTGATGTTTCGAAGACAAAACAGTCAAGGGACTTGAAAAACATCCTCATGTGTTGCAGCATTTAGTCTACGTTGTTTGGATCCACATGCGTAAGACTGACCACAGAGAACAGCTTAGACAATTTAGTCAAAACAGTAGCAAGCTGAGCATAGAGCAGTGCGCAGCTGGGAGTTCTGCAGCCTGAGCAGGACCCCGTGGTCCTGAAGCTGTGCTGCCACGACTGCGCGGCAGAGATTGTTTATGGCCAGCAGCACTAAAGCCCTTGACTGCAACATGAGCTGCCTTCAGAGGCTGGCTGTATGGACACAGTGTTGCACTGAGGCTCACACCTGGAATTAGTTCTAACCTTTCTTCTGTGAGCACACACATGCTTGTGGCTTCCTGTCTCATGCTGCCTACCTCATTGTGAGGCGAAATCTATTAATGTCTTTGAGATACTCTGACAACTTGGCGATCAGCAATTTAAAAATCCAACTTCACAGAGAGACAGAGTACCTCTATATGGTGTGATTGTACACATCTGGACTAGCATGAGGGAGGCAAGAAATATGAAAACTTCTTGAAACAGTCCACTGGGTTTACTATGGATTTAATGTCATTTTGGACATTTGTTCACCAAGTTGCAGAGGGCAGAAAAGGCTTTTGTTCAGAATCACAGCATGGTTGGAGTTGGGAGGGACCTCTGGAGATCATCAAGTGAACCCCTCCTGCCAAAGCAGGGTCACCTGCAGCAGGTTGCACAGGATGTCGTCCAGGCAGATTTTAAATATCTCCAGA
>NW_009623732.1:0-22502 GCF_000690535.1 Cariama cristata
AGAGAGCATCTGCCACCCGCTTTCAGCGCTGGCCCAGCCTTAACCGGTGACACAGAATAACAAGGAAGTCGAGGCAGTTACCTGAGAGGGATGAGTTGTTCTGGTAGTTGAGCATTTCTGAAAGACAGCCTTCTCACTCTGCTGGAGGGTTGCATCAAGTTATGGATGGGACTGGTGAATGCTGCATCTAGAGCAAAGAAACGACTGGAACCCATCACCAGGGACAGGGGCAGAGAAGAGAGGCAAGAGGAATGCTTCCTCATCTTGGTAGCTGATATTTGTGGCTGACAAGTGATGTTGGCTTCGTGTATTTGTGGAACTGATTTATCTGGGCTCATAGAAGCAGCAACAAAGTTTTTTTGATGTGCGATCCTTTCACTGCATCCTCTATTTAAATAAAAAAAAAAATAAAACCCTGACCTTTAAGAGCAAGGAGAAGGTTCTTCACCCTGATTTTGGGCTGTGGGAAGAAAGACAGGACTGAGGAAAATTTCCTTGGAGGAGCGAGGCCAGAACAGACCCAGGCCCGCTGTAGGCATTCCTAAGTGTGTTTTTAGGCTGCAGTTTTCAGCCCCTGAATTTTTGTCTGTGTAATCATCAAACCTAGGGTGAAGATTATTATACTGTTTCTTGAAGTGCTATAAAGGAGAAATGTTGGTATCCCAAGCTATTCTTACATCCCAGGATAATTTCCAGGGCAGACTCTTAAATTACCCCACTGCCAGTTCTGGGAATTCCATCTACTTGGCTCTACATGATTAGCCCAAAGTATGGTCAAGATGTTTGAGTGACAATGTGAGCTTTAAAACATGCTAATTAGTTTTGAAAATCCCTGGCATTTGAATATAAAAACCTGCTTTTGCTCAAATAAAGGGAAACATGCAAACTGGTTTCCCTTGGAATTGCTCCAGTTCCGAATTCATCCTTGGTTACAATCAGTCGACTCCTAAGACCAGCAACTGCATTAATTGTAAATCCAAACCTCCTTTTTACCAGATGTGGTTATCTCAGGTCTGATCTAATGCCTTCTGAGATTAGTGGGACTTTTTCAGTTTACTTGAGTAGAAGCTGGGTCAGATCCATATTAGATGCCTGTCACATTGGTACCTAAGCAATTTAAAATTCCAATGAGACCTTAGGTTTGATTAAGAAATCTTTAATAAGATTGCTTTTGCATTTAAACAGCCAGTTTGTAAAGGCTTCTTTCCCCACAACAGTAGTAATTGCATATCCTCAGTATCCAGTCAGTTCATTGCGGGATGTTTCACTCTAAGAAAATAACCCATGTTACTTTTCTTCTAACTTAAAAGAGCCTCCTGTCGTCTTTGTGGTCAGTGCAGTCCATTTGTAACTGCCTGGTACAAACTGAAAGCTGTATATTCTTATCTCCCTTGCTTTGTTTTTCTGTACCAAACTGTAAGCAAGCCCTGAAGTTTGTTCAGATTAGGGATCAAACACTGAATTTCTATTTTTCTTGCAAATTCCTTGGGAGGGGGGGAGGAAATCAATATGCTAACATTCTTGCATCAAGCTTTCAAATCTATGCAGACATCAATAGGCAGCAGTTCCGTGCTTTTTAGCATTTGGGGCCAAGGTTCTGATTTCAAACAGATTGATGTAAAACAAGAGGAACTTCATAGGAACTTCTCTGGATTTACACCGGTTGCTCAGACTAGGTCAATCTGTTAAAACAATCCAGGATCAAAATTTTGATTTTCATTGACTATTAATACAATAATTTAGAATTTAATTAGGAATGTGGGGTATCTGCACCTTCATAGCTACTCCCTGGGGAAAGTAAAACATAATTTTGTGACGTTGTGTGCTGCCCAATATATGTGTCTATTCTTACTTGGTAAATGTGTATGAAACAGTATTTGCTACTTGACCAATTTAATTAAAAAAAAAAAAAAATCCTTTCAAGTCAGAGTAATGTCCTCTGCTTTATATTTGAAAAAACAAATGAATCCCATGATACATTGTGATTTGCAATAAAGTTGATCAATGTGATCTACCTCCACAAATTGCAGAACATACCATTCACATTCTTTTGAGTAATACTGTCGTTTTACCTTGAAGTACATTGCTGTTGTTCCTGGTGTTAAGTATAGCATCTTAAGACTTTTTAATAGAAGGAAACTAAATGAAAATTGATTGATAAAAGCTCCATCAAGGTGTTTACTGTTTTTGCCCAGGGGTAAAGCAGAAACTTTCAAAAGCCATGTCATTTGTATTAGATGCTGTTTTTCAAAGTGCATGGGCAATGGAGATGTGAACATATAGGTAGGAAATTGCTTTTAATCATTAATAACTTGCACAGGGAGCTTGTAGTACAAAGTAGAGTGTCCACCTTCACGCTGGATAATGATGACTTGTTGCAAAAATTGGTGTACGGAGGTGTAGTGGAAGATTGTGTATACAGTTATAGTACTGAAGTTGGCATCTACAGCAGGTTGAAGCATATGCAAATGAGAGAGAAAATACCTGATTAACAAGGGACGCTATGTTATACTGCAGCTACGATAGACAGAAGTGCAGTAGTAGAGACAGTGTCTGGTTTAGCAGCAGTTGCCTGTAGGGCTTTTAATGTTCTTAACTCTTTGGAGCAGGGCCTGAAACAATTCGTCTGTCCCTAGTTCTTGGAGTATTCTGGTTTTATCAGGGCAGAAACAAATCTGTTATTTTCAGTAAGCGAATTCTGGTGAGGGTAAGAACTGTACATTGTTCTATTATATAGGGAAATAACATCCAATCTGAGAACCCAGAGTAAGTAACAGGAAAGATGATGTTAGTGGAAGGAGTCTTAGGAGAATTGTGGGAGGACATTTGTTCTTGGCTGTTGTGAAGGGACATTGGCTTGAAAACGCCTACTCCAGACAGTAGCTTGCTGCGTGACTGCCTTTCAGCCCCAGCTGCCAAGGCAAACTTGAGTAACCAGCTCAGCTGCATGTGAATGAGCAGACTTGAGCTAAACATGTTATTTTTCAGGTTAACTTTATACTATACAGATGTTATTTTCCCCCAAAGTATCCCAAACTGAATTGTCTCTAATTCTGAAGAAGTGTGAATGTGTATGGTCAGAAACTTATTTCCTGCTCCCCATCACCCAGGGAAGCCCAGTGACTCGCCTCTCTGCCTACTCAAGATCATTTTGCACTCTCAGATCTCTATGGACCTTTTACCTCTTCAGGGTCATTAAGTGATTTGGGCTGTGCTCACTCATCACATGTTGAAGGTAACTATTTGAAAAATTGAAGGGTAGAAGTGGGCCTGGTCTCTCTGTAATCAGTTACACAGACAATAGCCATGTGGGCTGCTCGCATTGTCTCAGCTTGACCATCATCCCAAGTACTGGGGCCACAGTGGAGAGCTGACCCTTGTTAGCGGTAAACTCTGGGCACACAAGTCATGACATCCAGTTCCTGACTTGAAGAGCCTCCAACCTAAATGGAAAATCAAAACCCAAACTGGAAAAGGTTTGGGAAAGTGGTAGGTGATATGACTTACCCAAGACCATGCAGCATTGGTGGCAGAACGAGAACTGAGTTCTGGAGTCTGGTGCAGTGGAGATTGCAATGGATTAACTGGCCGTATTCCTCACAAGACTGTAGTTGAATTTTTCTACTAGTTCTGCTCTGTTCTCACAGGTTGAGAATGAAGAATTTTGTTCACAGGTTCCTTGTGGTTTGAGGGTTGTTTTGTTTTGCTTTGCTGGTGCAATATAGACACCTTAGAAATGGCGTACATACCAAGGCTGATTCTTATGGGCTATTGGGAAGGTAACTATTAAAACTGGCTGGAAACTGTCCCAGCTTTCCCCTCTACCCAAGATAAATTTAATTTTTTCCTCTTAGGTTGAAGAAAGAAAAAGCATTTTGTTGAATTTTTTTTACGGAAAAATGAAAAAAATTCTATTGAACAGCATGCTACTTTTTGTTTGAATATGCCATTATTCATCAGTTAAATAATTCAGGTAGAAAAAAAAAACTCCAAACTTTAGTTCTAGAAAGGATACTTGTGGTCAGAACACAGTTTAACAAAACTTAGTAATCTAAAAGTAGAAACATGAATTCTTTGTTTCCATACACTATATAAATCCATGTAAACTAATAGATTTATTTCTTTTATACTTGGAGAAGGAAAGAAGGAACTGTTTAATTGGAGAAAGTTCAAACACTGTAGTGATAAAATCCACGTTACTGTGTGCGCAAGTAGTGTGTGTATTTGTAACATTATTCTATTAGCTTTACTGTTCTTTGGTTTTGGCCTTTCTTACTTGCAGACAGTTTCTGTAGCCCTTACTTGGTGTGCATATGTGCTTGTTTAAAAAAGGGTTTAGCAAAACTTTGTAGCTGTGTTGTACAACATATCTTTTATGATGGGATATCAGGTAAGTATTTGAGAAACAGATGTTTTCAGGCATAATTGCTCAGTGCGTACAAACACTTGTATTGGCCATGCACAAATTGAACAGGCAGAAATGCACAGTTGAGACTAAACTACTTCCAAGGTCAGGCCCTATGAATACACTGCATATCAGCTGTGCTAAGAGTTGGCAATGGGACTTGAACTAAACATATGACAGACATATGGAAAATATATTCTTTTGTATGTTTAAAAAATGGATCATACTCAATGTGCTACTGCCTTTGAGGGCTGTAAGATAGAACGTTGCAAGGTTCAATGACTTTGAGATGGGAATCCTGGGTACAGCCCAGATGGAGGCCTGATACCAAAAGCTGCCCTTGTCTTCGAACATTATTGGCCCAAAAAGAATTTAAATTCCTTTTAGATTTCCCGCCACCCTCTTTAAAATAATATGAGTGCAAACAGTTTCCACTTGTTTTTGTCCCTGAGCCAACCTGCAGTTTAAGCACTGAGGGAAATGTGTTTTAGGAGACGATTGGCTTACAAGTCTTCCTGAAGTCAATGGCATGGACTCTGAAGTTTTTTTGGAAAGTGTAAAAAACCTGTCTTAAACTGCTCCAAGGTTGCTCCAGTGTAGCTATTCTGGTGCTTGCAGAAAATATGGTTTAAGAAGGTTGTGGTCCCCTGGGCCTCATTCTCAGTGCCACGCTGATGTATCTCCTTCCTCACCCTGGTTGGGCTGACATAGTCATTTGTGGATCTGATCCTTGAGTTAGATCTTTGAGGTGATCAGGACTAATATCTGCACTTCCGTTTCCTCTTTTCACTTTATAAAGTTTATTTATACGTGGGATCATTTCATACTGATCCCTTAGAAATATTCACGTTAGCAACTGTGGGAGGAAGAGCAGGTTAAGAGTGTGGACAGGGTGGTGCTGGTACCAAAATCAACCCTGAAATGAAACCTCCTGTATTTTGTGACACTTCTGCTCTTTATACTGTTTTGGAGACACAAATGAGCAGTTAAACACTAGCCTAGTTAACAAGGTTGAACACAGTATGGGTATTCCTGTATGATGATAATGAGTGTCTCTAGGGAAAAGGTGTGAGAGGGGCAGGGTATGGGAGGAGTACACTGACCTCTGACTTCCACAGGAAGTGTCATCGTCGCAGAGAACAGAGTACCGCTGACATTGCAGCCCAGGTGACCTAATGGCTTGTTGGCACCAAAAGGAACAGCCCTCCTCCTCTCCCTCTCCTGCCCCTCCTTTCTGCGTTCCCACTTTCTCCGTTGTAATCCTGAGCTAATTCAGGAAGGAAAATACTTTTTTAAGGCTTATTTTCATTTTATTTTTGCTCCCTAGACTGCTCATTGAAGGGGTTCTGCAGCTCATTACAGGGTACCATGCAACTTACAGGGAAGTGGGACCTCCCTTTTTGGTGTCAGGGTTCAACCACATGTTGGTAGGAATAGCTCAAGCTGCTGTTCTGGTCTCAGATAATCTGGTGGTTAGAGCACAGAAGGTGAAAAGATGCCTTAAACTTAGCTCTTCCTTTCCTTCTAGCAGTCTTGCGCCAAATAGGGAATGGAGAAATTGGCTCAAAAACCTTTATTTTTTCCTGCTTTTTTCCTGTTATTTGTTGTTTTTCTTTTAAAGTAGACTTCCAGGCCGAATGTGATTTTCCTGTGGGAGTAGATGCTGAGCTCTGTCTGCGTTTTTATCTTCGTAGTTGACAATAATAAAAGTTCCAAACAACTTCCCCCACGTTCCCTGCTTTGCTGTTGTCATGTTTTCTGCTGGCTGACGGTGTCACCTCTGCGGCCTTAATACTTGAGTACATTTATTTTGCAAAGTG
This sequence comes from Cariama cristata, assembly GCF_000690535.1. Lineage (NCBI taxonomy): Eukaryota > Metazoa > Chordata > Aves > Cariamiformes > Cariamidae > Cariama > Cariama cristata. The sequence goes on from NW_009623732.1 coordinate 6,226, forward strand.
CTGGGAGCTGCATAGCTTGTTGATGTTTTCAAAAGCTTTCACAAAAGTTGTTGAAACACCGCATGTTGCCCAGTTAAGAATTTAGGAATTTTCCACTCCCACTCCCCAACTGGTTTTTGGATTAGTGTTTGTGTTTCTCTAAAGCACTCTGCAAACACCTCCTGTCAATAGGGGATGGGAGAGAGGCTGAGGAAATCAGTCATGCAGTCTTTCTTTCCATGAAAGCTTACTTGTCCACTGGGATCCAGTAAGAAAGTCCTGGGAAGTTTAGGTACGTTTTCTCTCCTTCATGTGCACAACCCTTTCAATCGAAGTGAAATCACAAAACACTTAAGTTTCTTTTGTGGAGTTGAATCCTCCTCTTTTCCCATTCCTTCCTTGCCTATTTCCTCCTTCCACCTTCAGGTATTCCGAAGTATTACTTGCCTAATCAGTAACTTTGTTTTAAGTATTTAAAGATGGAAAAGAGTACCCAACAGCAAAAAAAAAAGTAGCTTGAGAGATACTGTTTTTAGGAATAACACAGACAACAGGATAAGGCTTAACTTTAGCCTGTGGTTGGTGTGTGGCTAGAAGAGGAATGAAGTCTCTTCTGGCCAGCAGAAAGAAGGAACAACAGGTGATTCTCATGTTCTTTTACAGAGGCGTTCCTGCTGCTATTAAATCTGTGGCTTAGGATCTAGGTGGTGTTTAAACAGTTTATTGAAAGACAATGACTTTTCAGGGCATGACCATCTTGACAAATGGTTCAGTCTTTCCCTTCTGAAAGATCCTTCCACTGTTGAACGGTACAGCAATGATAGCATCCTTTCTACTCAGCTTTCAGCTGACAAATCAATGATTTCTAATCTTATTAAGAAGATAATGCAACTTGAAAACAAGACAAATAACAACATAAAGCTGAATTCTAGAATTAAACCCAGGTCAGATAGAGCTTTTATTCTTCTTCCAATTCCCACCTCTTTCCTAGACAAAGGAAGACATCATGAACTCCACTCGTGATTTTGCCATGACTGTTTATTCAAAGTGGTATTGTTTGGACACTATGGTAGCAAGTAGCCTCGGAAAAAGAAGGAAAATGAAGACAACTCATTCTTTACTTTAGAACACGATCATATTTTTAACGTGGACTTTATTTATTCAACTGTTAATGTTAGCTTTTTCATGGATAACGGCCTCCTTACGCCATAGTGTTATATTTAAGCTATTCAACTTGGTCATCTGTTCTTACAATGTGGTGTAAGATGGTTCTGATGCTGGAAGAGGGAAGACAAGCCACTCATTGCATCTTGAGGAATTCGCAGAAGCCAAATAACATAGCTCCCTCCAAGCATTAACTTCTGTGCTCTGGAGTCCTGCTTTTAAAAGATTGCATCTTGCAGAACTGCCAGACCATGAACCTTGGCAAGCACGAGCTTCTACATGTTTCCAAAATGACATGAAAAATAAAATTGGCTAAATTAGCTACTGAACCTGCTTCCCCTTTCCTACACCTTCAAGTAATAGCACTAAAGATCATTAAGACCATTCACTTTTTAGTAAAATATTAAGTGTAACTAAAAGATATTTTACACCAAAAAAAAAAAAAATTCTGATAAATGAAATTCCAGGCTGGATGCGTATAATGTAGCAGTTCAGAAATTCTCTGCCCTTCATTTCAACCCCATGTTGTACAAATCAAATTGCAAATGAAGCCTGCTTCTGCTGGATGCTGCCAACCATCTGATAGGGAGATCTTGGCTGGCTACTCCTCATATGTCTTAAGGGGGATATAAGAAATGAATATTTGTAATTTTTATTACTTTTTGAAAATAGCATTTTTTTTATGCCTTACAAAAACTACTTGATCGATTTTCATCTTAAATCAGTTATCACAGGGCCTTTTCTCTTTCTGCAGACTGTTAAGCTTTTATCTCTCTGAGTTTACTTTAATAATCACAAAAACAAAAAACCCAATGGCCCATAACAGGATTCACTTTGTTCTTTTTTTATGTTTTATTCTGTGTACAATTTGGAAATGTCTGATTCTGAATGGAGCTGTGATTGAGAGTCATTTAGGATGGTCGGGGCATGCAGAATACGAGCAGAAAGCCAGTGGTACCTCTTTGTTTCCAACAAGGTCAGCATTTTTCCTTGCATCTGGACCCTAGGCTGCAGTTTCATTTTAAGTTTCCTTTGATGGCTGTACTGCTTGGGCTTTTGTTGTAAAAGCAAATAAATAAGTAGAAATTTGTTATTTTAAATGTGGACTGGGCCTTTATCTGATTGATAGTGGACCACTGCAGGCTGTTACTGCTGGGGAGAGAGGGGCGATGGGTGGTGGTGGGCAGCGGAGGGTGGGTGCTGCGCACACTGGCTGCGGCCCTGAGGAATGGAGTGTGAAAGTGGTGCTTCTGCGCTTCCAAATATTCTTGCTCTTCATGCTTTTAGGCTCAAAAAACTTGTCTGAGTTGGAAGTCAGCACTGTTTCTACTGCATTGATTTCTATAGAGCGTTAACAAATGTGAATTAGCACGATGATGAAACAGATATGTAGTTTTTACTGTATGTTAAATTTTTATTCAGCTAGTATCAGGAGGAGAAGTTGTTTGGTAAAAGTCCCTTAATTTTTTAAATTTTATCATTTTAGAACCAAATTTATTAATTCCATAAATGGATAGCTACACTAATTATTAAATGTTTGCTTAGACTGAAAAGTTTTCTCCAAGTGTATGCCTACCATATGCTAATGGCAAGCTGGTTAATATTATTTATTCCAGCCTACATGTTTCCTAGCAATATGAATTTGTAGAAAGAATTTCGTGTGCGCAAATAGTGGTGTGTATTCATAGCAAGTAATTTTTCAGTTTCCACATCATCTGTTGGAACCTGGTTCGAAGAGCTGTGTTTGCTTATTGTGCCTGTAATCCCTATTTACTGGGTTTATTACCTGAACTCCAGAAGCCTGAGTTATGTGTACAGGTTTAAGAATGAAGCCTTCAGTCAAGCAGAGCTTGGGCCTTCAGGTGTTACACCATGTTTTCTAGGACAAGGAATCAAGCGAGAAGGGTACATAGCAAGAGTACTGAATGGCAGAACTATGGGACAGGATGTCTCCACAATGATTATCATTATTATCAAAGTGTAAGTTATCCAATTAGCCGATTCCATTAAAGAGGTTTGATTGCCTCTTTTTCTCCTGCTACGTTTTAATGTGTTTATATCTTGAACGAGTGAGGGATGTACTGTTTGACATGACAGCTTTCTGTGTGTCTAGATACGTCTTTATTTCAATCCAATGACTGACAAAAGATAGGAGTGGGTCTTTTTGATGTAGCATAGAGAGTTATTTCATGATTTGACATCCTAATTGATTAGGGATTTCTTATTATATTAAGGAATTTTCATCCTGAATTGCTCTGCAAAGCAGCACTGGTGCATTGCAACAGGAGGATTAAAATGAAGATGTCAGGATGAATCAAAAAAGGATAACTATGAAGCATACTTTTCTGCCCTGTGATTATTATATGTGGTTAACAATGTTTTTCCCTCTCCTTTTATTACCTTCAACCCTGTGCTTCTGTTCTGGAGTGGCTTCAGAGCTTCTTTTTAAAGATGTAACTCCTTTTCAAATAATTTTCAAATAGTGTGAATTGAAAAATATGAAGTGTGTTCATGTAAAAAGTTGACAACATGCACATTTTCACTACAAAACTAAAAACATGTTTTGAATTTTGGATTTTCCTCTCTTCAATAGCAAATAGAAAAGAAAAGAGTTAGGATGGTAAATGACAGGGGACAGAAGGAAGAGAGGGGAAGGACACTGGAGAAGGTCTTTAGTGAAGGAAATATACTGTGCAAAGAAAACTTCACCCTGCTTGGCTGAGCAAAACCTGTTTTAGTAGCATTACTGTAGGTCTATGCTCTCTTCTACATGATCTGGGCAACCCTGAACTTTTCCTAAAACCTGTGAGAAGTCCTAGCAGCCTTCAATCAGATCAGAAAGCATTTGGTTGATGGGATGTGATGTGCTGCTATGGTGTGCTTTCATATGCCTTTTTTGGCATCGGTACCCACCCTGGTGCCACCCTTTCCTCTGTGTCAGGCTGGCTGCTGAGACTGGCTAGGTGAAAACCAGCTTGGCTAATAAATTGTGTCAGTGCTCCCTTCTTGCCTGGCCACTCAAACTTTGGGGGTGTTTATGCTGGCATTGCCATTAGAAGAAATATTTGGGAAATTATGTCCTTAACCTTGAAGTGAAGATGCAGCCAATGTATTTTACTGTTGGGCAGAAATAGCAGCATCAATGAGCGCTAGGGCAGGTGAGATGCAGGCAGAGGGGAAGCACAGGTTCAGCACAATGACGTCTTAAAGAATTTGGACAAATGAAGTGAATTGGTTCTTTTTAGAGATTTTTCTTTAGGGAGAAAGTTGCTCTGACTTCTGGAAGGAGCTGGATATTCCATCACGTTCCTGTGTTTCGAGAAATGGAAAATACAGTGATGATGACACTGATTGTTTTTAAAATGAAACTGTCTGTAGTTATCTCTAGAGATAATAATCCCCTGCTGCTTTAGTGCTTCCTTGATTTCGTTTGTATAAATCTGGAGAATGAGGCATCGCAAGGCTGTGCCAGCTCCCCCACACCACCTCCGAGTAGCAGTGTCTCATCTCAACCACGTTTCAAAATACATTTTCTAAATTGATTCTATAAAGGTTTTGTTGGGGTGCTTTTGCTTTCTTGTTTTTTAATACTGGACCAAAAGTTTGAATATAGCAACTTTTTTTTCCCTACTAACTTTACCTTTTTATTGGAAGCTAATTAACTTTGCCCCTCTGATTAGCATCGCACATGAGACCCTATGGCATGTCTGTATGTTAGGGTGTTTTAGCACCTCGGAGGACAGAATGGGTGCTACCTGACACCCAGGTATTCAATTACTTTTGTGCAAAGTGGGTGTGAGGGAATGGATGGTGCTGATTTCATGGCTTTTTTTTTTTTTTTTTTTCATTTACCTGAGTGCAAATGACCACATGAGAAGGGTAAGGCTCAGGATTTGTAAGCTCTATGTTGTTTTTGCATATAGGAACCTGGGTAAAGCAGCTTTTGATGGCTGATTTGACAATTACTCCTTGGTAGGGGCATTTTGATCTTCTATCTGCCTTTTAATTTTTGTATCCAAAGATCCGAAAGTACTTTTCAATTGTTCAGATTCATTATTCACATTTTAACAATATAGAAAATGGAAAAGAAAGCAGAGAGAGGCTAAACATGCAAGTCTGTTGCTTGTAATGACATGAGATTCTAAACCCAGCTTGCCCAGTTTCCGCTCTTGCATGGTTACTTTGAGACAATTGTTTTATGTGAGATTTTTTTTTTGTATTTATTTCAAGTATGTCTCATGTTTACCCCAGTTTGTGGTTTTTTTTTGAAATCGGTATCAACTGAATGTGCTGTTAAAACAATGTACAGAGCTACTTTTCAAAAGAAAGATTTTGCTTTGATCCCCACAATTTCATGTAAAGAAGAAAAAATAATCCCTCCATGTTTGTTCACAGATTGGACATACAGTTCTAAATTTGGCGGTAGGAGACATAACACAGTGTGATGGGCATTGCATTAGCAAAACATATATTGTTACCCCTGTTAGAGGCTGGGCCACCAGAGGATAACAATTTGCTGCTGCCACCAGCTGATGGAGTTGATCCTTCAGCTGAAGTGATGGATGTCAGCAAAGCTGTGCTCAAACTCTGTGCATTCACAGATTTCTACTGAGGGAATGTGTGTGTGAAAATGAAAATCATGTCTAAAAGTGCAGCCGTTTATAGGACAGGTTAGAGGATCTCTGGAATGAGATTTGTAGAGTCCAGTTAGACCCCTTTTCTCCAAATTAAGTCAGTATAACACAGCTGATTTTGGAGCCTAAATATGACAGTGCTTCATTGGAAGAAGCATTTTCTCCAAATATCAAGTTAAAAAGAATTTAAAGTGTAATGTGGGGAACAGTCATGAGGTGGAAACCCCGCGGGAGTCTGACATGTGATCTTCCCAGGGTATGCAAAGCCACCAAGGGGTTAATCATCGACCACCACATATGAAATGACAACAAGCTCTTGGCAGCTTTCCCCATTCTTTATATAACACTTCCAAGCACTGAAGCTTGTATCCTCCTAGTAATGCTTTTAATTTGTGCTCTGTTGGGGAGAGGCCAAGATTTAATCGAAATCATTAGAATGTCTTTGCTTGAAGTAGCTGAGGGCTTGTAGTGAGCTGGAGGAGGTTACTTCAGAATAATTAAAAGAAATACATAAGGTCGTCATTGGTGTCTGAGCTATTCCAGACACCAGGTTCAAGGGGGAAAGGTTGAGTTTAATGACAACTCCTCTTAAGTAGGATGCTTGCACTGCCGCATAGTTTTAATAATTAAACTTTGCCTTTTTCTCTTCCCACACACCTACCCAAGCGGACTGTGGTTCTAGCTTTATCTCAGTACAGTAAAGATGGGCTTGAACCAAAGCCCAGGAGCGAGATTTCTCGGAGATTCGGGGCTTTGGGGGCTCTGCCGCCTAGATACAAATCTAAATTTTCTGGTTTATCTTTTATCTCTAAAATGGGATGAATTTCAGTGTGCCTATAAGTGTGCACACGTGTGTGTGTGAGAGAATGTGGTTGTACGTGTGTGAACATGTGTGCATATTTGTTTACAGTCTCAGGTCTGGTCTTGAATTTTGACTCTCTTTATTTAAATGGGACTATCAGAATGCTAGTGCTGTTGCTTTCAGTGTGATATTGATATCTATGTATGGATTTTAGTCCTAGATGTGCCTGAAAGGCAATGCTATGCGTGCATAGGAAAATAAACTGCTGAGGTAATTTTGAGGTACGATATATATGTTAATTGCTTAGTGTAAATTAGAACATGCACTTTCCATCTTTATTGGTTGTATATTAAACAAAAAGGTGCTTCAAAGTTAAAAGAAAATAATTTCATATCTCTTGCACTATACAGTGCCCATGTTGTATAGACAGTGATGGAGCAAACTGTCAAGCAATGAATTTGTGTGAGAAACTGTCTTTCTTGAATGACTTTTTATGCCTACATTTGAATACAGCCTTTTACAGCAGAGTAGGTTCAAATAATGAACTAATAGCGAATGTTAAAGATTTAGGGAATTGGCTGTGAACTTTTGACCCTGGGAATATAGGGAGGTTTGCTTTTCGGGAGAATTAGTCTAGCTGGGCTAATGGGTGCCAATAAGGGCTGTAAGCAGTGTGTCAGGGACCAAATCTTTTAATTAACCGCTGAGTGAAAAGTAGTTTGGGAAATGCAGTAAGTCAGATTCAGGTCAGATCAAGCAGAATAATATGTGGGCAATGATGAAATTAACATACTAGGAAATGCAAGCTGAAAATCTCCAAACTTTCCTTATTAGACTGATAGAAATTGGGATTTGCTTTGATTGCTTCAAGAAAATGTTGCACCTGCTTGTACTGACTTGTTCTAGCAAGGTTTAGACTGTCCTGGCCGACATCATCTGCAGATGAAGAAGATTAAAGTGGATTAAATGGGAGACATACCATGGTCCAGCTTTGAAAAACACTGTGACTTGTAGTACAGGCTGGCTCAGAAGCATCAGTTGTGCTCCAATGGTGGTGTTCAAGGCCATGATGCCCACAAAGTTACAACAAGGATTAAATTGCTAGTATGCTATCATCTCTTGTCTTTCTTGACAAATAATATTGTTTCTGAGTTTCTTTGCACTCTCAATTTTTTTGGAGTCTCCTTTTGTCCATTGCTCTGACAGTGGCATTGTAACTTTTCAGGGAACAGTTTGTATTTTTGTCCTGCGCGGGGTGAGTACTGCTAAACATTAACACAACGTGGATAATTACATTCTGTATTGTCCTGTAGATGTAAGGTTCTCAATTTTAATTATACCTTATTAACAAAATGAGTAAGATCAGAACCACACAGAGAGAGTTTAGAAAGTAAACCAGTGCCTACCAATGTATCATTATAGAGTGAGGTTTAAATTATTAGTTTAGTTCACATCTAATAGGATTTTAATCCTGTTCTGATTGTTCTCTGTGCACGTCAAAAAGTATGATTTTAAAGAAGGCACATGCCTTAAAGTTTGGTCCAGAGGGCTTTGAAATTAATGGAAAAACTCTGACTAAGCTTAGTGGGCTTTGAATCAATCAGTTTTAAGTTTTTTCCATTAACACCAAAATTTAAATATGCTTTGAAAACTCTGATTATGGGTCCCTAATTTCCTGAGGATCATTATCAACAACAACAATATGGTATCTGATCTGCAAAATAACTTATTCAAACCTCTACTAATGTCTCAGCCGTTAGTAAGTACTTAAGTTATTTACTTAATTGGAAAGTGCACTAACCTTAGTGTTACATGCAATGCAGAGTAGTGAGGGATTGTATAAGATGAGAAAGTGGATTACTTCCCAATGCCCCATTGTATTTCCTCCTTTCTTTCTGACTGGCTTGATAGTTGCAATGTCTAGCTAGAATAATATTTTCTTCCTTCATAATTGTTGTAAGGTGCACCTCTTGCCAGAAATCAAAGGGCTAAATTGCATTCACTGACTTAAAATCAGTGCTGCTGTCAACTACGATGCATGTTTAATTGTTCTGCCTGTACATTGTTGGGCTGGAACAGTTTCAAACAATCTACCAATCATAAGCAGAAAAAAAAAAAATCATTAGAAAAATCAATTTTTGCTTAATTGAAGATCCTTCTTCCAAATGGGAATGAAGCAAGATTTATAACGTCAGATTCACTGACTGTATAATGATGGCACTTGAGCTTGTCAAGGTTTCATTTGGTGGCTGTGGCATGGACAGCATTTACTTTTTCCACCTGCTGTGGGTTGACACAGTGTGGGCTCTGGGGAGCAAAGGACTATGGTATGTACTAGGTGGAGCAGAAAAGGCCATGTTTACAAATCAAGGGTGGAAAAAAAAAAGGCATTATATAGAGAGGAAGCAAAGTAGTAGAAGAGAATTTCAAATGCATTGTTTATTTATACATTTCTTCTGAATGCTGTGAGTGGAAAATGCAGTGACTGACTCATGGAGACACCCCTTTGGCATCTGACTACTGATGCCGACATTGATAAAATCCTGTATCCCAGAGCCCCTTGGGTAGTTCACTCTCTGCTCCCAGAACAAAGGTTCCTAAAGGTGAATTCCTGTCTCTACTCAAGACAATGACAGCTTTGCCATTGATTTCACTAGGGTCACAATTTCACTCCAGCTCTTTCAAAAACTTGTAGCCTGATTTTCTTCCCTTGAGAATTTGAGCAAATGTACTGAATCATGATGTGGTTAAATGGTAGCAGACAAGAAAAGCATAGGAAAATGAAAAACTGATAGGAAAATCAGACTTGTTATGATTATAGTCCTTTCCCCCTTCCTGGTTTCTTCTGCTGTGCTGAGAAAAAGCAGCACAGTTCTCCTTTAAGTTCAAAATGAGTGGAAGAGGGAGTCATGGTGTAAATATCAAGCAATAGCTAAAACTGAATTTACCAAAGTTCAATAAACATAAAAATGATGAATTTAGATGTCATGTAATTAACTCAGAATTACACGAGCAATAACCAAGTAATTACACCTTTAATAATGCATTAAACTTGTCAGGAATACTTAGTCATTCAACTAGAATTTAACAAGATAGCCTATAGCAAGTTACAGTAATTAGATATTACTACTGAAAACATTGACAGTTCCTAATTGATACCTTTTATTATAAAGTTAAATGCCAAACATTTCTTTTGAGTGGATTAAGGAATAATATTAGCTGTGTTTAAGACCATACTGCCTACTCTTATAAATTGCATGCAGGTGTAAAAAAAGTGGCAACAACAAAACCCTAAGAAAAAAAAATATACCAACTAAACCCATCAATCACACAAATTTGGTTCAAGTTCTCGTTGCTGTGATTTAAATTGCAACCTAAGTGATGCTGCTTCCTGGCAGGTCTGTCAGCAGCAAAGGAGAAAGGGAGGTGGAAGAGAAAACTTTGTGAAACAGGTAAAGAGAATAACAGTTGCATCATCTTGGAGGATGCAGGTCTTCAGTGTGAAAAGCACACTGCAGCCTTTGCAAGAGTACAGCAGGAAAAATAAACAAGCTCAGGAGTTTGTAAATTAGGTATGAAGGCAGGACTTGGGCTTGCTAACAGCTAAATCAGGTTGTTTAGACTACAGGAGAAAGGTGTTTTTGAGAAAAAGATGAAATAGAATTGAAACTACTGTGTTTACTTTCTATTTCTAAATGTTGGAGATAATTCTGCTGGTTTTATGCTGTTCAGTCTATGTACTTGGCAAATAATTCTTTCTTTTTTTTTTTCTTGTAACCAAACCAAAAAGTAAAGTTGATTCCAGAGGAAACTGAAAGAATAATGTTAAAAAAAAAATAAAATAATCTATTTGGTCAATTCAAAATGTAGTTTTCCTGAAATAAAAATGCTTTGTTTAATTCTATCTTTTTAAAACTTTTGAACCATTTTCTTATTTACAACAGTAATTCCCATATTTGGCCTGAATTTGCAAATATTTTTCTTTTTCTAAAGTTCATCTGTTTAGCAAATTTCTTGGGGGAGAAAGTATGCAATCCTAGTCTGGATATCTACTGGAATCTCTGATGCTTACTGGAACCATCTGTACTTAAAACCAAACTAAACGGATACTAATGCTGTCTGTGTGAAACAGTAGAGATTAGCTGGAATGATAATATACGTCTTTTGTCATTTTTTTTTTTTTTTCAATCTGTATAATTACAAGTCTTATCAGGCTGCATGCTGAGCTATGTCTGATTGTCAATAAGACCTCTCTTGATTGCATCTTATATAAATATTCCATGTCAATCTGCAGGATGCAATTCCAGGTCCAAATAACTATACCTTAGTCCACAGATGCAAAGTTCTGGCCTTTTTTGCTACACTGATAATAAAATTAATACCTAAAATGTAGGCTCCCAGCTACCAAGTGATTAATTCCCCTGCGCCTTTCATGCTACTCCTCTGCTCTGATGTATGGTGGCTCTGCTGAGCCCTTCTCTCCAGATACATACGATTATTCATGAAAATGAAACTACTGCATTTATGTTTTTACATGATTCTCAGCCAGTTGCATGGCAACTGGAATTGTCTTTACTTTTATGCATATTAAAACGCTCAATAGATACCCTTTCAATAATTAATTGGTAATGAGTGTAGAGGCTGTAGAATGCTTTATCTAATGTGTTTAGGCTTTATCCAGTGGTTAAACCGGCTAAAAGAGCCTTGTTTTTCTGTGTTAGGACTTCTTTAGCAAGAGATGCCATGGACTGTTCTCAAAAATAACAGGCAGTAAACAAAACCCTAGAGGAGCTGACTGACCTGAGCAGCATCAAGGCCAGCCCAGTGCATGTGTTCGCAATGCACAGGACAGAAACTGTCTATGTTGCAGAGCAGACTGCAAAATCTATGCTGTGAGGTAGAGAGCAGCAATTTTCAATCCTTTTTCAACACCTCTGATGCTCTTGACACTCACTTAGCGTGCTCCATCTTTCTATGGACTCCCCTGGTTTGCTTCTCTAGTCTGCGGCTTTCTCCTCAAAACGGTTGACATCGGAACAGCAATGCTGTGGCTTGAAATAGCCCTGCAGGACTTACACTTCTCTCTTAGCTGACTATGAAATAAAGGGTTTCGTTTACATGTAGAAAGGGAACATTTGTAGACTCGATAAATATTTCTCTTGTTCCTTCTTGCTTTTTTTCCTGGTCTGTTCCAGGAAAAAATAAAGAAAAGGTCATCTCAGCTGTGGCTAGACTTCCCCATTTGACTGCATCACTTGGCAATTTCACCTCCCCGTCGTACGTTTGCGCTTCTCTTGATGCAGAAATGGGATTCCAAAAACTGTGCTGGCTGGGACTGGCCACCCTTTCCTCCTTACCGGAAATGTGAACTCCACAAGATGGAGTAAGAGGTTTCTTCACTCTCCAAAAGTCTCCTTCTGACTTGTTTAATTAGACCTGGATGCTAATGGATTCTCATGCTTTGTAGAAAAGCTGTATACATGCTTGTTTGGCCTTGCTCTTGTTAGTACTAGCTTTGCGTGGATGTTGGTGCAACAGAGTTCATCAGTGGTGTCACACACTGCATTGCTTCTCCCCTGTCTGGAGCATATCTGGAGTTTTAGTGTCACCAGTTTGTCCCGATACATATCTGTTTATATATATATATGAATATATGCATGTGAAGAATTGATGTACAGCAGTGTCCTCGCTGATCCTGTATGTGGTAGCAGCATGTTGAAGGTATTTTCTTGATGATTCTTCTTCACTGTCACCACTAACACAATAAAGTCAATAATGTTGTTTTGTTTACATATGAATATGCGCATGTGTGTGCATTTATATATATGTAATGCACACAAACCAGTTTGCTGCTATGGAGGCTATTCTGTAGAACGTGACTTTGGCATTCAGAGTTACTTGAAATGAAGTATTCTCAGCTGGGATGGGAACTGCGTATCTGTTCACACGGTTCCTTAGGTGGGTGCACAGTTACCATGGCTGCAAGATGCAATCATGGTCAATCATATAAATGAAGGATACTATTGATTGTTCATTTTTGCACACACCATTACATGCACATACTTTTGAAAATAAGGCTTGGGTCGTAATTTGTTGCCAATGGAGCTTCACCAAGTTGGCTCCATATGTTTGGTTTCCCTTATTTTTATGTTTTAGAGAGCTATTCATGCTGATTCTCAGAACCTGTCTTGGGGCTTTGAATTTCCTCCTAGATGTGTCTCTCTATGCACTGCTTTTATGTTAGGCACCTAAAATAGATGATATGTTTAACCTTTCAGATTCGCTGATTGTGTTCTGCTTTATCTCTACAAAACAAGGAATTAAGTGTTCCCTAAAAGGCTTCCCAAGTTTTTTCCCAGAAACAAAGGTATAGGAGTTTGTTGAAAGCCTGAGACAAGAAATGTGTGGAGGTAGATTTGACAAAGTAGTTGATGGGTGTACTACTGAACAAGTTGCTGGGGAAAAATCAAACAAATGCTCCCTTGAGATCCAAAGATTACACAGTGTATTGAGGATTCTCAACATTGATTCGGAGGATGGACAGCTGTTGGTGGCTGTTTTCCTGGGCTCTCCACCACCAATGTGAGCAACCTCAAGCAGCTGAGCACAGAGGAGGCATCTGTGTTCTCCCAGGCTGCCAACTAATGAAGTGACAATGGGGTGTGATAACTCACCAGCCAGTGCTGGATTATATAGAGCCACTGCAGCCTATTAACACTTCGTAAAAACCCTGTATGGCTTAGCTTCACTGAATCGGAAAGGCATTAGAATAAGGACTGAAAAGCTGAAGCCCATATGAACTCATGAGTACTCCTGGGACAGCAAAACCTAGAGGCTTTCAGATGATTTTTTTTGAACCGGTTTAAGACTGGGGGACATAGATCTAAACAATTTTCCATATGTCTGCCCAGCATGTTGTATATGGGGGTTTACGTGAGGGCAGATCCTCTGGGCTGCTACACAAGTGTCCTGCTCATCTTCCCTGGTGTAGACAGGCGAAGGGGTATAGTGAATTATCACCTAAGTATTTCTGTACTAACTTTCAACTTTCTGGAGAATGTGGAGTCCAGCATATCCTTGCAGATCTTGATCCTGCAGTGGGTCTGAACCTGATTTGCCGTTCCACTGAATTTACTTTAGACTCCACCTCAGGGTCATGGACTGAGGGTACAGTTACTGAAGAAAGGCTGATCTGATCTGTTTACTGTTGCTGAAATGAGGAATAGGTTCCCTAGAATAGGTTGTTTGGGGCTAGTTAGCTGCTAGCTCCTGAGTTAGTGAGCTCAGTCAGCTCAGAGAAAGGTCCTATGAGCAGCAGAGCTGGAGTTGTGCAGCTGGCGGTGGGGAAAAATGGGAGGACAGTAAAATTCCTGCCCTTTCAGTGACAGTGGGGTATCAGATTTTGTTTGTGGGCTGAGTAAGGTCACGCACGGAACTCTCTCCCGCTCCAGCAGGCAGCCTTTATTCCAGGCACTGTAAGCTCTCAGGTCCATCCTTGTCTTGTAGTAATAATTCACAGAATCAGTTCTGTTTAAGTCATAGATTAGTGATACTTTCTGAAATATTTTTTTTAAACTAATGCTCCATTCACTCAGAAATAATCATGAGTAACTTCTCTCCCTATTCCTACACGCAGGCCTACTCACAGCTCTGCAGTGGGGACTGTGATGCCACAAGAGGAAGGCTTTGGTGGTTGTACTGGGAGATGTCACATTCCCCCAGTCTGCTGTTTGCTTCCAGGAGTTTGTTGCAGTGTTCTGATCCTTTGAGTTTTGGTGATATGTCTGTGTGACTGTGCTGTGAATGAGGTGAAAGAACATGTTTGAGTTGAAAATAATCCTGTGAAAAGGATTTGGTTTTAGTCCGTACTAACTAGTTGCAGGCAACTAAAGGGTCAGCATGAAGAAGGGAATGATCCAAAGGAAGTAAGAGATAAATGGGGAAAGAATGTCTTAATTAAGACATTCTACCACTTCTATCATTGCAATCATGAAAATGGTATATAGAAGAGTTTCTCTAGAGCTACTAAAGTTAGTCCATAATTTTTGTCATATATTAACTGTATTCTGGCTGGTGCATAAATTATCCTTTAGTGATGTGCACTGTAGAATAACCTAGATAGATAGATACACCTTAACTATTATCTTTCCTAAATGATGCAGGAGCACTGGACCGGTGCATTACACCACAACTGCAAGCAATCACACCATAGATGTTTAGTCTGGAAAGGTCCAGAGAATATATTTCACGTACCACCTACTTGCCACAAAACATTTTCCAATGACTTATTTTAGACCTAATGAAAAAGACCAAAAGGCTATAATACACTAGAAGAAGAGAGCAGGAGAAATCAAAGTCATCAGCAGTGTCCTAAGGTCTGGGAACTTCAGGTAACTTGCTGAAACTCCCAGGTAATCCTAGGATGCTGACGGCACAGGCAAAAAATCTTCAGAGATCACTGTCAATACGGCTTGGAGGAAAGCTCTTTCCTTCATAATGCATCTTGTGATGAGTTGACTTCTGTGTACACAGTTAAGATAAACCAAACAATAACCAATGGTTCTAATGTCACTGTAGGCACTGATGTGGCCTTCTTGGTGTCCTGTTTCTAGTTACAGCTATCTTTAGTGAATCAGGGGAAAAGCAGTAAAAATCCTTAGTCAATTTTTTTCCCCCCTTTCGATATGTAAGGTCTTTGTGATCCTAGCAGAAAAGTAGCGGAAGCCCTGAAATACGGGATTAACACAATATAAAGATGAGGTGGGCATGCTGTGAAAAGATTTGAAATAACATATTTATTATGTCTTTATTGAAAGTATTAATTTTTTGTGACAGAATGAGGGAAAATAAAGTTCAGATGACTGAGTTGTTTTATAACTATGTAAGTATACAGTCTGTACAGATATCTCTGTTGCAGATAACAATGGGAGTTTTCGGTGTCCACCAAAATCTAAATTTCAGTCTTTGTCTTATTAAAGCCCTGACTCAGCAGATCCTTTCAGTGTTGTTTTGCTTTCAATTACATTATGCACAAACTGGTTTAAAGGCTTTGGACTCCCCATTTGATTCCAAGTGAGATAGAAAATGGCAAAATTTAGAACATGGAACCAATAGGTGCACTAATCCCCTGACGTCCTTGGTGCCAAGATGTGTTTCAAGTCTGGCCCATGTGCAAAAGATCATCTTCCCTTTTTATGGTTCATTTAATCAGGGGTGTTTTTGACAGAAACCAGCAAAATATCCTGGAATTACCTAACGTGCTCCAAGTGATTGTCCAATGGTTTGTGTAGCGTTCCCATGCAGAGGTTATATAAAAATGTTCTGTTGCTATGTGAACTGGAGGTTTGTTTTGATGTAGCATCAATACCCAGGAGGGGAGAAAGGGGTGGGGGGAGGGAACAGAAGACAAGACACTGGCATAGTGCCAACCTCTGGAGTTTTTTTTGTGATGATAAATGGCTCACAAGGAGTCAGCATGACCTGCCAAGTAAACCCAAATGCTCTCAAAGAGCCGTGGGCTTCAGATACTGCTGACAGACAAGTACTCCTTATCAGCTTTTTTGTTTAAACATACAGGCAAAGTGTGCACAAGTAGGATATCTGCTATAGCAAGAGAGAAGGCATGCTAGCGAAGTGGACTGCACTGGCAGATAATGTCCACCCAGATGTCCAGGTCTTTGTCTTTTTTTTTTTCTTTT
>NW_009623732.1:22527-32687 GCF_000690535.1 Cariama cristata
CTATAGAAACTTTGCATTTCCTCTCAGCTGGAGGCATAGATCACAGTAGATACTCTCTGCTCTTGCTGGCGATGGATGAGTTGCAGAGTACAGTGAAGGTCTCATTGGTTTATAAAGGGAAGAATTCACATTCAAAAATTTTGACTGAGATAGAGGGGCCCATGCTTCTGTTGTAGCTGGTTCAGAGGTAGAACTTCTCTTAATTTGGTTTGGTTTTTGTTTTGTCCTGCTTTTTGGTTTTTGTTGCATTTGACTCAGGTAGAAGGTTTGGGAATTACAACTTTGAAAACAGATTTCATATTTATTTCCCATGTTCTTATTTTTCCTTGTCCAGTCTCTCCTAGGAAGTGTCACTCTTGTTCTGATGGGCAGGTCAAGGCATGAGCTCAATGATGGTTTGGGGAATGCTTGTGCACCACCTAGAAATCCTGACTGATTTTATGGAAATCTATCTGTAACTCTAGCCCCTGTGGTGCATTAAGCAGCCATTTGCTAACAGAGACTAATGCACACAACTTACCCTTGCAGGAAACAACCACAAGACAATCAAAGATAATGTGAAATAAGTATTCCCTGGCAGAACAGACTTAGGGAACTGACTAAGCTGAAGAAAACTGTTTTTCTCCAGTTACTCTGAGGGCAATTTTGAAGCAATGGAAAATCTTCAGGAGACTATTCAAATGTAAGAAGACATGTTAAAAAGATCCTGCCTTTAACCGAAGGGCAACCATTCAAATCCTCTAAACCTAAAAAGACTGGGGGAAAAAAAAAAAAGAAACAAGATAGATTGAGAAGTTAAAGATGTAAACCAGAGAAAAAAGATAAAGGGATTGAATCATGAGTCTTCCGCTGTTTGGGTGAGTTGAGTCATCTCTCTCTTATCCACTTTCCATGTGTATACAAAGGACAGGCGACGGGGGAAATAAGAATGACATTAAGCATAAGTAGTCACAGGACATTTGAAAATACAAAGTGTTTTAATAGTAGTAACTGTAAGCAGAGTGGATTAAATAGGTGCTTTGGTGAACAGCTGAGTGAAGCAATCTGCAAGTCAGGAGCCGTGAAGATAGAGGCTGGTGTTGGCGGCAGTTCGACTGGTGGTGAGCTGGCAGGAGACGTTTCTTAGGGGAGCGAAGGGAGCAGAAGAAACGCTTGAAACAAGCTGCGCCGTGTATCCCTGAGACAGCTCTGAGCTGGAGCCTCTGCACTGTGCAATGGAGCGTTGGGAAGGAATATGGGGGTGTGGGCTTCAGGAGTGGTGTAGCTACATTAGCTTTGTGCCCGAGATTAATAGCTCAACAAGCTAGCGGGGCTGATTAGCACCATGCCGGTGAGGCTTTTCTCTTTCTGCACTGGAATTAGCTTTGTCAGTTTTAGTGCAGGGTTTTCTGTGCTATGGTTTGCTGTAAAGTCTTGATGAGCCCTGAGGGCTTGACCATGAACTTATTTGATCAAGCTGAATCCTTCCCATAAAGCACATGCAGTTAATGGAATAATGTGTTATGTTAAGCACAATGCAGACACAAGAGTTAACGCTTGCAGTCCATACCTGGCTTTCAACTCGATTGACTTTGTAGTGACACTTTATTTATCGCTTTGTGCATCTGTAAAATGAGGAGACATGGCAGTAGGTATCACCTTTTTGCTATGACTGGAGAGAAATGGGAATCAGATATTGAAAAGGAGGCTCTAGGAGATAGGTTGACGCAAGTGGGTGAGGCTTCCAGGGATAAGGAGATGGATTATCTGATGGGGTAACCAATTGCTCCCTCTCTGTTTTGTTATTGTTGCCATCAATGTGAAGACCCAACAGCTGCCATACCTATTTGATTTTGTGAGTGGGACTTAAGCAGACAGAAAATCAAATTGGAGCCAAGAACTAGCCTGAAGGCAGGCACGTCCTAATGCAAAATTTTTAAAAAAGGGGATTTGAGCATTCCCTGTGGCGCAGCTTCCCCGTCCTGCTGCTGCGGATGCAGCGTGGACTGGTTTCCCCCAATTTCCAGGAGGCCAAAGAAATAAAATACTGTTCTGTCAAAAACCAAAGTGCCTCTGGGCAGCAGATGAGGAGGGTTTTAGAGTTCTGCTCTATCTTTTATTGTTTTAATTTTTTTTTTTTCCTTTTCCATCCTGCATTTGCACTTTAAGAAATTGTCATGGAGGGGGGAAGAAGGCAAACAAAAGTTGACTTTTGTTAAGCGGCTGAGACTTGGCAGTTGTGTGGAGGTCATGGTGCTCAGTCAGTGTCAGCCTCCATTCCCCAGAGTTGTATCCTGTAATGTATTTATTTATCATTACAGACGGCCAAATTTTTTTTTTTCCCTTTCAGTTTGTTCTGTCCAAGGCCGCAGGGTTCCGACAGAGATCAACAGCATTCCCGCAGTGATGAAGCAGCTCGTCAAAAGCTGAATTAGATGTTAAATCTTTCTGAAGTGGGGAGGAGGTGGAAGGAGGGGAATCACATTGTGCTAAGAATTTATCATGTGTTGTTTCCTGTGAGATAATGTATAGGAGAAGATTTGTTATGGTGCAAGTTTCAAACTGCTGTTTCAGGGCTACAGTGTCTGCCAAGCTTATGATGTATTTGATCTTTTCTGAAAGTCCTTCTTTTCCTTTTCTACCTTTTGTTAAGTGATCTGTCTTCCAGGTAGGTAAATACTTAAAATATTCTACCTACTGAAATATGTACAGGTAAGCAACAAAATTTGCATGGATAAGGGGAACAAGTAGAAATGTGCTAGATTAGACTGTGGGATTCAGTGAGGCTCCAGCTCCCGGAGAGAAGGTTAGGCATTCAAATTGTCTCTTAGCTTTGCAATTGCATATGTTCGACAAGTTGCGTAGGCATGCCTTATTGTAGAAATTGTTATGAATTTTGCTACAGACCTTGAAGAAAATAAGGCCTTGCTTTTCAAAGGTGTTACATATGCCTAGTATTACTTAAAGTCAAAAGGAGCAACAGCTTGACGGTGCTTCTGGAAATGTTTGCAGAACCATTTTGCATCAGTGACTATCTTTTACAGCGCAGGTTACTGTTTTGAACTTGTGCACTTGTAATGTGGTGGAAATACTCTTTGTGTTCTTCTTTTGCTCTTTCATCACACTTCTTTTTTCCTCAGAAGGAAGTATAGATGAGTCTCATATTCATTTATGCTTTCTGATGTAATTGTGTTTGCTATATGCAGTCACTGAAAGGGGACCATAGGCAACTCATGTACCTTATTAATGGACTATGAAGTGCACCCCTTTTCAATCTAAATTGAGAGGGGGAAAGTGTCAGAAAGATTTTTCTCTCTTGTCCACTGAATAAATATGCTGGTGTAAGAACCTCTGGGTAAAATAGTTTTGCTCCTATTCTTCAATAAAGTGTCAAGTGCAATGATAGATGAACTGGCAATCCTGAAGTTTACACAACATTGTTTTGTTCTTAGTATCTAGGTCAAGATATTTCTGGTTTGCTTGGATCAGACAAAATTTCCACAGATCTTAAATAACACTGTTAATATTATAAGTGGTTTGGTTATCGGGCAGGAAGGAAGCTTATTGATCAGCAGGATAAACACTGTGTGCACATGAGCCATCTTTTCCTGCCGGGCTGTAATGAATCTGAAGACCAAAAGCAGGCATGGCAAGTTCTCTCTGCTGAGGGGTACAGGATATCTGTCTCCCTGCCTTAGCTACTTGCATGGCCTTCTTTGCTAGAGACACTTGAGTAACCTTAATATAATTTTTCTGTAAGGCAATCCTGGAAGTAAGTGCTACTGTGTATTTTGCAGAGGAGGGAGTGAGGTGTAGAGGGCAAGTCACAAATTCACCCACTGTTGGGTGAATTTGGGCCTTGACTTTGGACTTGAGCCCGATCTACTCACTGTCTAAGTGTTGGTTTGGCCTTTGGACTGGGTCAACGTGCTTGTCAGATGCTGGTTCCCACCTGAGTATCCTTATGAGGAAAAGACATGACTAGTTCAAGCCAGTAAGCTCAAAAAACTTGAGTAGATATCAAATGTGTCACGGGTGAGTGATGACTTTGGCACTGCAATCCCTAACTTCAGCCAGGGTTTGGGACCTCAATCAGCTACTCAGGTTGCCTGATTCGAGTACAAGGGACTTAGAGGTCAAATCTTGCCTCTTCCAGAAAAAAAAAAAAATGTTCTGACTTTTCTGGGTTGTCCTAAAAGGAGCTTTTGTCATCCTTCCTTTTGGAGGTTTGTGATGTTGCCAAAGAAATCCAAGGTAACTTACCTTTGCTCAAGCAGAAAGGTACGTAAGTTGTGACATCATCTTTCTTAAGAACAGCTCCAATCTTTCACACTATATTATTTATAGAAAACAGCTCATAGGGCAGTAGCAGAAATCCCTGAGAGAGCATCGTGGCCGTGAGATGAAAGATAAAATCATCATCTTTCCTCTGCCCATTCACTCAATGACACTTGAACGCTTTCTGTAAAGTGGCTCGGCTCTGACGAGAGGAGTGGAGAGCACCCCCAAGAAGAGTGGGTAGCCAGGGAACTACAACATCATTCTGGGTCATGGGAGATGTTTATACGAAGTCCTCTGGTTGAGAACTGGAGCTTCTGAAGAACTGCAGGAGCTGCCCAGTAATTTGGTGAAGCAGCAGTGTCACCTGTGTGGCATGGTTTGGCCTGGAAGGAGGCCCAGGCAGCCTGCTTTGGGACGAGCACGCCCCAGGTCCTGGAAGGGATTGAGGTAGATGAAAGCCTGTTTGGTGGAGTCCAAGTGGGGCTAGGCATGAGTTTGGTGTGCAGCCCAGCTCAAGTGGTGACCTGCGCAGATGCTGAGCTGTATGGGGAGTGCTACTGCTGGAAACAAAGGTGCATAAAGAGTTAGGGATTAGGCACATCACCTCTTTACCCAAAGGGCAAGTTGCACAAGGTGGCTGAGCTGCCCTAACAGTTCACTCCTGCCAAAAGAGGGAAGTCTCTCTTTACCACCCAGCTCTTGTTAGATCTTTGCTGAACCAGTTCCCCACGCTGACTGCAGCAGTGGTGAGCTATCAGAGCAAGTATCTCATGGGACTTCATCCTGTCAGGTGTTTGCAGAAATTCACAATGAAGCAGAAAATTGAATCCTTGCATCTGGCATACTATGCTAGCACCTTTTCTGCCAAGCAATTTTATTTACCACGCGTTCCTGTTTACAATTTCTGAAGGATCTGGAAGAAATTACAAGGGTGATGGTTGTGAAAGAGGACATGCTCCAGGTTGGCGAGATTGATTTGTGCTTTGTTACCACGTTGCCTCTTCCTAGCAAAATGGATGTGCCGATGGTATTCCCTGACATTCTTGAGCTCTGTTAACTCTGGTAAGTGTGTATAAATGGAAGAATGAACATCGTACAGCAAATAACAGGTTAGTTTTCAGTTTTTTGTAGAAGGCCTGTGTTTCAGGCTGGAAGATGCCTCTGCAGCCCACTTAGATAGGAGTGTTGCTGAATTGCTTTTCCTTGTTCTTTATTTGCTCCGTATCCCTTTATGTTGTATCAAGCTGTCCAGCCTGTGTATTGGGGAGGATCTGATCCTTGGTCTGACACTGCAGATCACATAGCAAAGCCCCTTGGTAAGCAGTGTATCTGTCACAATAATATTCTTCCAGTGCGCAGAAAAGAAATCAAATAGAAAAGTGACATGATAAAAGACAAGCTGCGTTAAACAAAGACGTTTCCTGTGTATCACACCAAAACGTGGTGTATTTCATAACGCAGCAGAGCACACTTTGTCAGAATCCCAGGGAAGAGGCAGACCTGCTAAAAGAATAACATTTCAGTGCCAGGGAAGTTATGTATTTAATAGACCTCTGCTGAATTTTGCAGAGAGATTTCCAGCTACATTCAACCTTGGCTAAAATGTAATGGCAACATGTTGTAGGAGCCAGCTCTCCTTAGGGCTTCAGACTGCAACAATGGAACTATAAATGATGTTATTGAAGTGGTAAGTGTCAGAAGGCAAGCAGGATGTAATTTCAATTGGGAGGTGCTTTTGATTAATCAGCCCGTTTAAATGCTGAGCTGTCCAGGAGAAAATCTGGTCAGGTTGCTTTTTAGACACTTGAAGGGGAGGAAGTTTGACTGAGCTGTGTGTGCCTGGTTGCAATGGATCCTGCTCCTTATCCAGATCCACTCTGGCTAGAACAGAAACTCATGGAGAGAGTTCATTTTCCTGCATGCAGCCTCCCCTAAGCGCTGGCGGCTGCTGCTGTGATGCATGCCTTGCTGAGAGGCAGGGTGGATG
The DNA here is from genome assembly GCF_000690535.1 of Cariama cristata. NCBI lineage: Eukaryota > Metazoa > Chordata > Aves > Cariamiformes > Cariamidae > Cariama > Cariama cristata. The sequence continues at coordinate 28,775 of NW_009623732.1, forward strand.
GATGGGACGGGGATTGCTGGTCTTTGCTCAACCTGTCTCCCACTGGCACTTCTTGCCCAAGAGAAACCTCAGCTCAGTGTTTTAAATGGAAACCTTTCCTAACATTGTCAGCCTCTAGTGGAGGAAAAAAAAAAACCAAAAAAAACCCCACCAAAAAACCCCACACAAATGTAGTGTTTTGCATTTGCATAAAGGATTTGGCAAATACAACCTACAGCATGTCAGAGAATAACAAGCTCATGCAACCTTTTTTTATGGGCACTTCCTTTCTGCAGTATTCAAAAGAGCAAAGAGCTGATCCTCTGTTACTTTTGTGTTTACTTTGGAAGGGATCTTTCTATAGCAGAACTGGGATTGTCTCTAAGAAACCAAGCTGTAATTACAAGTCTTGTATATTCTGACTGTATGAGGAGAAAAGGCAATTTCATATAGATATACCTCCCTTCTCTGCCCTTGCTCCCCTGCATTTACCTGTTGCCTTTCCAAAAGGAGATTGAAAGGGAAGAGGACAGCTGAGCGGGACAGCGAATAGTTCTCTTGGCTGGCATCAGAAGGGACTGTGCCAGCAGGAGGAGGACAGAACTTGGTCTACAGGGCCCTGCTACCTTGTGGTAGAAAATCCCAATAGGGATTTGGTTTGTTTTACACTTTGAGGCCAATAGATTGGTTTTCTCTTCCCTCTCCTATTTTTGGAGTCATAAATGTACAGTTTTCTGACCATGGAACGAGAAGCTGGTTGAATGGCACTACTAGAGTGGGAGACCTTCCTGGGCATGGGGGGATGGCCGGGGTGCACATGTGGTGTGTGGAGGGGAGCATGGGGCAGTGGTGGGACATTGTGCGTGGAGTGATGAGTGGGAGTTTTCACCATCGACACTTAACACTGGTGCTCCAGGACCTACGCTCTGTCTGCAGACTTGCGGGGGAGGCTAAAATAGATTCTTGGCATAAGGTCTTGGATCTTGGATCCTCTTTGCTTAATAGATTGCTCTGTCTCCCTAGTGATAGCACTGCAGCTGTGAGCCACAGAGGCATTTTGGCTGAAGTCCTCTCGGTTTAAAGGAGAGAATACTGGATAGATCTCCTCAGCAGGAGCATGACTGAATGCTCTCTTTCCACTCCAGCCTGGGAGACTCCAATTCTACTGACCTGAGGGGCATATCTCCTCATGTCCCAGGCTCTGGAGAAGAGAGAAATAGTGTGTGCAAAAGTTTTCAGTTTATATAGAAAGATTTGAGGTCTCTGGCCAAGAAGATTTTTTGTGCCTTCTTTGGCTTTTGGAAGTTGCTGAGTTTATTTTTGTCTGTGTGAGTTGGCCTGTTTTTTTAATATATGGCAAAGGTGGCTAGAGTCCTGGATAGATACTTTTTTATATTCCGTATAAACCTAAACAAATACATTAAATAAAGGTCCTTTCACCTCCAGGTTGGTGGTTCAACTCCAGTCATGCTTGGGAACAGAACTGTTCAAGCAGTAAAAATAAAACCTCTCCTGATTTATGAATAGAAGTGTCAAGTTTTGACTTGTTCTGATTACTGGCATCACATTATTTGTGAACATTCAGACAACTGCCAGAAATTCATGAAACACGTTTGCGAATCCCAGAAGTTTCATAAACTTCAGCCTGAGTGATTATTTGCTTTCTGGTGAATAAGTGGGCTGGCTAAAGCAGTATAAAAAGAACAGCTAACTAATGCTCAGGTCCCATAGTAATAATAATAATGAGATGCAAAGGCTCTCGTTTCTGTTACGCAGAAGAGGGTGGCAATTCTGCTCCAGTTTATACCAGGCGATTGCCATTTGCTCTGGGGAGCTGTTGTTACTGGTTTGAGAAAGCCAAGGAAGAAGGGATCCAGCTTGACTTTCAAATCTTACATTGTTTGATGGGCCAGCTGTTGGAGGAAAAAAAAACCAAACCACAACTATTTTTTGCTTGAAAGCTGAACTGTTATATTGGAGAAACCATAGCAATAATAATGCAAGGTAGTGTTTGTAGAGTACGGGAGGTGGGGAAAAAGTGGAGCTGTGGTTCAGAGCTCTCTGCAAGACAGGATGGAGAGCTGCTCCCCAACACACGAGCAGATCTGCAGCTCTGTGAATTAGTGCTACCATTAAAGTGCCTTAAAAAGCATGGGGATTTGGCAAATCCACATGGATTTCACACCAGGAGTAGAGATGCCACAACTAGAGCCTAAATTCAAGGTATAGTTGTGCTAAGATGACTCTCTCCCTAGCAGACCCTGCCATACATCTATGTGTTGGGCATTCAAAAGCTATCAGTGAATACCAGGCTGTGGGAAACTTGGCTAAAAGCAATGGCAATATGTGGCCTACAGTATTTCAGAGCTACTCTGGGACTAATTGTAAATGACATTTTAAATGTTTTTTAAATGTTCTTTTCCTTCCTCTATGTGACTCTTTATATTCTCTCACGGCTTTCTCTCCATCTGCAGAAAGTAAGATTTAGAAAAGGTTATTATGGCTGCTTTGCCACGGTATGTAGTACTCACATGGTGAAGTTGCAGGATAGGGATAACGTGGCATGGTTTGCTTCTGCTGCTACTTTGCATAAGTGTGACTTTCAGACATTATTTGTAATTCCTGTTGGTATTATAAATAATAGATCAGGCCCACAATTTATTTGCCAAAGGTTCCAACAGATGCGGTGTAATTAACAGACTGTAATCATTAGGTTTTGGAGAGAAGGTGACATATCAATTTTTTAACTGCTTTTATGCTTAGAAATACATCCAAGTAGTGATGCCTCCAGAGGCATATGCACATGGATGAATGTACTTTGTGCATGCCATTTTATATACATTCACACTTTGCTTTCCAAGTATTAACATGTGTAAATCCCTTTGGCATGTGCAGATACGTGCAAGTGGGTTGTGCATCTGTAGCATTTATTTGCATATGGAAGAAAGGGTATGTGGAATTGCGTGCACTGAGTTATGCTTGCACTAAAGTCCTTTAAACATTTGACCTAACGTAGTATCTCTTCAAATCTGCAACTCAGTGATGCAGTTCCTTTTGCCTTAAAAATAAAGGCAAGGTGAATTTGGGTGGAGTAATAATGGTATTGTTTTAGGAAATAAACCTTTGAGGCATATTGCCCAGTTATGCCTCCTTTAATCTAGTAACATGAAAAACACAGAGATGGAGAAACCAGTTTTAGTGGATGAGTACAGGTGTAGCTCAGTGGTGTGGGTATCGAGCTGATACCCAAGCCTCCAGCGAGCACAACCCATTACTGTCAGGCAGATTGTTCTTTTTAGCCACAAAAAGCATAACCCTGTGGCTGCAGCACGACACCACAACCTCTTTGCTCTTGTAGGTCCCGTCCATTCAATGGACTTGTCCAACAAGTTGTATTTAGCTCATGGCATCTTGGAGCAGGAGGGAGACTGCGGTGCTGTCATGCCCGTTCCCCAGAGGAGTGTAGGATGTGGCCCAAAGGAGTGAGTCTCATGCAGGTGATACAGGATAGTAATTGTAATTAGCTGCTGGTAATGTTAATGCATGCATTTGGGTTTTGATGGTGGTTGAAATATGGAAAAAAAGTTCTGAGGAGAACTGCTTTTCCTTTGCATTTTGGAAGGGCTTCTAATGTTTTTTGTCCAATAGCTCCTAATTTCTGTCAATAAATTCTATTCTTTGTGCATGGAAGTAAAGATGATGGCCATATTTAAAAGCATTTCCCTGGAATGCCAGTTAAAACCTAAGAAATTTTAGCAAGGAAGCAGGTGAGAGCCTTGTGGCAAACTGTTGGATTGCCCACCTCTAAATAGCTAGCCTTGATTATTCAATTTTTTTTTTTAAAAAAATGATAAATAAAGGAAACTACTCCTGATTTCCCTTATGCAGGCAATCGTGGCCACATCATTCTCTCACCCTAACGCACACCCAAAAG
>NW_009623732.1:32701-57666 GCF_000690535.1 Cariama cristata
TTTGGAGAAATCTGAAGTTTTGTTTTGTCTTTTAGCTGCTCTAATTCAGGTTTCCTAATGTTATATCACTTTATTTAGGGACAGTGCAGGAGACAGGAATCTGAACTGACTGCCTGATGCTTAAGAAGGTGAATAATGACTTGGAGAAGACCTTGTGTATATCTTTTGATCTTTGGGCTTCAGACACCCCTTCACCCATAATTAACTTGTGTGTTGACTGATCACCTGAGTGATCAAGGGAGACTCAGTATGTCAGGGGAAACCAGGAAACTATTACTCTATGGCAAAACAGCAATCAAGCCAACTCGTCTATGATACAAATCAGATACTTGCAAGAACAAGTCGCGTAATGGCAAGTTGTACTGGAGATGGATGATATCCTAAATCATTATCTTCAATAGCATCATTTATGTTTACAGAGTGAGTAAGACCATGGTATCTTCATGGCAAACGCTGCATCCAGATAACAGCAGCAGCAACAAAAATTAAAATTACAGCATGAATTTCAGGAGGGGCAGTGCAGTATACATGACTAGCCAATAAATCAAGACCATCAGTGGATTAGATGGAGTGGAATGGTAATGGTTATCATTCCGTTGTATAAAATGCACAACTTAGGGTATATAGATCATTTAAAATACATATGAATTTGAAATCAGCCAAAATATATGTCAGGCATTTTTCTTCTTAGAATTATGGTATGTTTTTAAAGCATAAGTGCTTTTCAGGACAAATTTTAGCAAGTTTTGCATTCAAATGAAACATCTACTATATGTGTGAAGCCCTTGCATACACTGCCTGTGAAAGCAGAGGGAATCATTGGATTTATAGGTTCTTTTGCATATTCTGTCAAAGTCAACCTTTCTGCCTAGCGTAGCACATGGAATAGGAAAGGCTTTCATTGCACAACTTTCCATAAGAGAGATAGTGTTTACTGTCTGACACATCATGACATGTAAACAAAAACTCAAAATAAGTCTGTGTTATAAAAGGGAACTCCAACTGGGAAGGGATTAAGTTAATAACATTTTCTGTAATCTCTTTATCAGCATTTCTGTGGCCCGTCTATGATAATAAACAGGCAAAAAAAGATCATGTTTGAGATGGGAGTAAATTTCAGTCTAATATGAGTGATGTACCTCATAACCAGTTATAATTAGAAAGGAGGCTTCTTACAGCAATGTTCCTCTATAAATCATAGCAGATATTACCCCAACTTGTACAACAACTATGAAATATGCTATGAAATGTGAAACTCATGGAATAGGTTCTTCTGCTGCAATTTCATTCTCAGAAAAGATCTCATTTGACACAAACGCATGCTTTTTTTTTTTTTTGAGGGATTACTTAAAAATAGGGTAAACAGCCCCAATTCCCTAGAAAACTGTATTAAATTTTCAATTTACTAATGACTATTTTGTTTTTATAATCACAATTTGTGTAAACTGAAAGCATTGCGTATTTTGGTACACAGGATCCTTTCTTGGAAGAGTTGATTAAAAAAAACCCAAACAAAACTTTTCTATGGCACAGCGTTCATATTGAACAAAATTTTACTTGAATAAGAAGCCAGAAATACAGAATGGTAACTAAATAGATGTGTATTTTCCTTTCGTCTTCTGACAGAGTCAGACTTGACCTGGCCTAGTGCTCACCCACTTTATTCCAGATGTGACTATGGAAAGTCAATAAGGGAAGCAACCATAGGGAAGAAGACCGTGCTGGCTTGATGCCGAAAAACAAAACGAAAAACAAATAGTAAGATTCCTTGAGTCTTTTTCTTGTATTAAGGTCTAAGTCTTTTTCCTATGATATTTTATTATATTTTTAATAGAAAACAGATGGGTTTATTTCAGAAGTGTGTTCTCTGAAAACCTACAGACCTCTCAGGTTTATTGGTATGGTAGGACTGTAGCTGCCACTATTGATCCTAATTGAAAGCTGTAATTGCAAATAAAAACGTCATTATATCCCTCGGCTACCTTAATTGAAAGGATTGATTCACAGGAGCAATGCGTGATAAGAACTTCTACATGGGCCAAGTGCTTACGGACATTTTAACACCTTCATTTTGGCATGGCCTGGGTTCATTCTTGTGTAGAAGAATGTCATAGGCATTGGGAAGAAAGCTTCACTCTTCTGATATCTGACCTCGTTGCTTGGACTCCACTTAAAATAAGGCAGGGGACCTACCTAGGACTCTGTAGGCAGCAGGAGGATCACTGGCTTGATCTCCTAGACGGCACAGTTGTCTAGAGAAGCCACATGTATATCAAAGTGTCAAGGATATGTGCTCTGGTTGTGTGAAAGTACTACCATAACAGGTTCCTATAAGCTTAGAATGAATAATATTATGACTATGAATCAACTTTCTAGTCTGAAGTGGATTAATTATTTACTTCTTCACATACTGTTTTTCTTTCAATCATCTCCCATAGATAGAATTTGAGACTTTTTAACCTTACAGTATGGTTTTCTCTTGGTACAATGTAGAGTAGGATGATGTCAGGTAATTTTCTTCACAGCATCAAACTACGGTATTCCAGAATTACTCATTATATTCTATAATATTTCAGGTTCAGGCCTGAAACCCATATACTCTGCAGAATCACTATCTACGTCTTTTAACCATATGAGATGATCCTGTTGGTCTGTATGTCAGCCTCTTAACTCTAGCTTACCTTCTGTCTCGTGCCAAAACTTTTCTGATCTTAACTGATATTATACTTCATTAAATAGGTCCTTCAATTATAAAATAGCATAAACAGGTGGAGTATTTTGCAAAGTCCGTGTCTGAACAAATACATAAATGAAGCTCGGCAAATCTGACTGAGGTTTAATTAGCACTGATGTAAACAGATAAAGCAGGGGATGTCATAGTGATGTAGTGAGCCCTATGCAGGTTAGTGCTACAGGTGTTGCAGCTACAGAGTTTCATCTCTTTGCCCCCTTTAAATCCCTTCCTAAATGCCTGTTTGATAGAGCAGTTGATGAGAGAGATTTGGGGAAGATTTAGAAGATGATCATGTTTCCCCTTCTCTCAGGGCAGTTTTTGTGAATGGATGTGTTCAGGGGATCTGAGGAGGAATAAAAGTAGAAGATTGTTCCATTGTAGTTTCTCCTTGCATCTGCCCATATTACAGGATTAGGGCATGCAAAGCATGTTAAGGATGCCAAGGTCTTTTATCATGTCTGGTCCCTAGAGAAGATGAACAACACCCTTTTCCTTAAAGGAAATGGTGGAGGCTTAAGGTACTGAATTACTCTTTCAGAATAGGAACCTGAAATAGTACAGAGGGCACTCCTTGCACTGGCATTCTCGCAACCTGCAAGAACATGATGATTTCATAATAACTCAGGGAGGTGAACACCCAAAGACCTTCAAGGCACCAAAATGCTTTCAGGGATCTCAGACCAAGAGGTTAGCTCTTTAGCAGCTCAGGTTATTTTATCTTCAGAGCCAAATAACTCCAATTACGGTACAATATAACAAGCCAGTCATGTCTGCTTAATGTACTCAACTTGGAGGAGTACATCTGTAGGGCAAGAAATATTTTTATAAGTCTTAGATAGTGGGGGGGTAAGGTTTACCACTATGATTGGCTGGAAATGAGAGTGAGATGTCATTACTTAAGGGAACATATTCTGTCAGACAGTGTTCAAATATGTGGGACAAACTTAACTCCTTTAAAAATAAATCAGTATTTTTAAAGAATTAAACAAAATTCTTGTTTATTAGATTAAATTATCAACTGTTTTGTCTTCCAGAGGTAAACAGAGAGCTGAGGGAGTCTCAATCACTCACTCAGTCTTATGACCTTATGGTCACTGTCCAAAATACCAGCGGTAACGTTCCACACTGTAGAAGAAGAAGAAAAGCAGATACTCAGCAGGGTGAGCCCAGTGTCTTTCCAAGTAATCCCTTATTTTTGCAAAACATTTCCATATGGGAAACTCAATCACTGAGCAGAAGCACTGAAAATAGTGTGGCCAGTTCTTTGTGTAGATACTGATACGAACGTTGAATACCTAAAACTGTTGACAGGCTTTAGCAGTACTGCTCTGCATGTCTAAATGTAAAACTGATGCCTGGGGATGAAAATTGATCTATATCATTAAACTCTAACTACAAAATGGGTATCACCATTTGGAAGGGAAGGAGATAGCTGGTATTAGCTTGTCTGGTGACGATGAGTTGCTAGAAGGAGCCTGAAGAACTGTTGCAGATATGAAACCCTTACCCTGAACTTTGTGAAAAATTGGATCAAAACACAAATTTGCAGCATATACTTATTTATGTAAAGGGCCTGAGATCTAACCCTGAATCTAAATCCTTTTCTGCTGGGCAAAGTTGGGATCTGGCTCTTCACTGACCCTGCAGGCAGGCCTATCTACAGGTAACTAATCCTAGAAAGCAAACAGACTTACTCTTAAGAAAAAGTCTCTCTCTCTCTCCCTTTTTTTAAAAGGGAAAATGTGTTACAATAATACAGAACCATCATGCTCGCTCTGGTTACAGCTGAGTGACACTGCATCAGCAGCAGAATATGTACAAATTAAACTGTAACAGTGTACCAAGGAGAGAGGCACAGCAATATCGTAAAAATTATCCACAGTACAATATGACTAATGTTGTGTGAAATGCATTCATTGGCGAAATGATGTCTAGGTATATCTTAAGGAGTTATGCTGATGGAGATAATGGTTATAGAACAGAGATAAAGGAAGGAAAGACGAGTGAAAGACAAAAGGTTGCAGCAAGGGCAGCATGGCTAGGGAGGATGCTCAAGCAGGCATGTTTGAATGGGGGAAAGCTGTGTCCCTGTGGAATGTAGAAGGGTGTGATAAGAGCTCAGTTGCACCTTTCCTACTCGCACGTCTGGCGTGGAGGTGTGCTCGCTGCTTCAGGTACACACACACGTTCCTCTGTTCTTTCTCATCTCCTTTCACAAGGAATTTTTGCAGTCAAACATTTACCTAGGAATACAAGCTGCATATGTGTTAAACATTCTCTAGCCATGTTACTTCTAGAAATGTCTTTTGTTTTCCCTAAGTACAAAAGCAAATGAAAATCCCAAAAAGAAGGGACTGATATTTTATTAGCATGTCTAAACCCAAGAAGTCAGCTCAAACTTACCCAGAGAGGGCATGGCCAGAGCAAACACTTCATTAAGGTGCATTCAGAAGTTGTCAGCTCCTTCCCTAATCTAAGAGTCTTTTTGAAGTGAGTAAACGTTTTGCCTGAATAAGGAACTTGGATATTGGTAAATTAATTTGATTTTCCCCTTTCAATGTTTAACATAATTTGGAAAAAATCTGTCCAGTGACCCATCGTGCCATCATGCTTATCTACAGATGTTTATCTAGTACTTAAATATTTTGTTTTCAAAGGAACTTAGGGATTACCCAAGTAAGTATTTTTTTTTTTTTTACTAGCTAAATTCCATTTTCCAAAACAGCTGAGGTGCTCGACAGCTCACAGCTCACTGAGTGTCTCTGAAAAACCTCTCTACTTTTTAAAATTGGGCCACTGGACAGCAAAGTGAACTTGCCAGAAATAAAATCAATCTTTGCACAGTGTGCTGCTGGAGTGCAGGGCCTGGTCTCTGATGCAGTCAGAAACTCTCAAATTACTAGAAAAATGAAGTGTTTTTATGGTGTTCTTGATTAGTTTGCTACCTGGCTGGTTACAAAGAGAACACTTAGGCCAAAGTTGTGCTACAGTTCTTGTTTCTGATGTGCTGGAGCCATGTTAGCTATCCTTGTTCCGTATTTATTGATATGTACAAGAATGGGAGGTGGACCCAGCCAAAAATGTCGGGATCCAACTATTTTCAACGTCCTAGGATATCCAGAGGTGAGAGTTTGTTTTGTCTCTTGGTGAAGAAAGGGTCCCCTAGGAACTTTTTTTATGGGAGGCAAAGCTCTCTATGGATGTTGGGTCTGCTGGACTGAGCATTTCTGCTGTGCTCCAAAGGCAAAGGAGGAGGGAGGCATGCGATAAAATCAGTGTTTTCAGCCCTAAGTCTGACTTGGATCTGGGGGTTCTTTATGAACCTCAAAGCTTTTTCTCCAACCAACCACCTCCACTCACCGCTAAGCATATGCTGGGAATTCCCTAACAAAGGAAGCTGCCAAAACTCACGGAGATGCAATAAGCCTCTGCTGTCAAATGGCATAAAGCTCCCCATCAGCCCTGCCCTTCTCCCTGTGCAGGCAGGGGCATGGCATGGCCAAACTGGAATATCCTGAGCATGTAGCCCAGGCTCTGTGATTTTGCTCCCTCTCCATGCTGCAGTTTTCTGTTTTTACAGTTCTGTGATGTCTCTATGCAAAAGAATTTCTGTCTGCCCCTCTTCATTTGGGAAATAAACTTCAACCATTTACTGTCGGCACAGGAAAGCACACTTCTCCTTTGCTTTGACAGAAGTGTGTGCAGTAATACAGCAAGCTCAACCTTGAGAAGGGGGAGAGGCACTCTGGGATCTGGGCTGGTTTATATCTCAGCTGATTCTCTTCTTTCTCTCTTCCGTATCCCCTTAATAGCTTGACAGGAGAAATATAGGGAAGATACAGCCATCTGATTAACAGTGCTGGGGGGGGCAGGGATGGATGACAGGGAGAGGGAGCGCAATGTGGCTACCAGCCAAGTTCCAGCAAGAAACAGAATATCTGGCTTCCTCTAATCTCTAGAGGAAAATTAAGTTACAAAAACCTTGAGTGGAAACTTTGCATACGTTCAGTACCGTTGCCATGCCTGACAGAAAAAAACTGATATATTATTTAGTTTATAGTTATAGAATTAAAGGCATAAGCTTTCCCACCAGGAACGAAGAAAAAAAATCCTCTCGAAAACCAAAGACAAAACCCCTTCAAACCCCTGAGTGTTTTGTGCTATCAGAGTTCTTCAGAAATTCTCCTTTTCATCTTGATGGATGGTCATATGTGAATTGTGCATCTGAACAACTTCCCCGGTGAGCAAGATGAGTTTTTGCACTTGCCCAGAGAGCCCTTCTTGTTTTCCCAGCCCTTCATACCACTTTCTGCAGGAGCACAGTAGGGCAGGCAAGGGTGGAGGTGGGCAGGAGGCTCCGAATTGCCCCGGGCAGACACCACTGACCGACGAAGGAGCTTAGGCTGCTCATGCCATCACTGAGCCAGAAAGCCAAGGCCATCGGCTCCTTGTCTTGGCGTTCATCAGAAACGTGTGTGTCAACACAGAGAGGGGAATTTTTTCCCCCTCTTCCATGTCTGTCATCAGTGTGTTGATGAAAAATAGTGGAGTTTGATTTAAAAAAAAAATAGGATAGGTGTTAAGTGAGCAACAAGTTGGGACCTATGTGTATGAGATAGATTGCTGATTAAAATTAAATAGCCTACTTATTGAATGTTACATAAAAGGCAGTTGCAGTAACCATGATGAAAATATTACTTACATGTTACTCAGTTTTATGAGAGGAGGAAAAGAAGCTAGATTGGTTGGCTAGATCTTTCTTTCATTTGGTCTTGTATCAGGTTCATACAATATATGTGAACTGAGATTTCTTTCACGTTTGAAACACCAACTAAGGGTTTGAAATGGCATCGCATGGTTCAGAAGCCTGCGTTCCCCTGGCTGGCTGTGCTCTCCTCTTGCTGGTTACTCAGACTGGTAGGGAGCTGACTCTGCTCAGAGAGGAGAAAGTACAGATGCATTCTGCGATATTTCCCTCTGCCTTGCTGCAAGTAAGCTTGCTTCCAACCTGCACACTAGCAGGCCCTTTCTCACATGATTCATTCACCAGCCTCATCTGAAGGGAACATTTTCCATGCAGGCGAACATAAGAGCCATGTTTACATGCCATTTCCCCTCCGAGAGCTTTATTTCTCTTCAGCCTCAGGGACCTCAACGCCAGCCAAAACTCAATATGGGGCTGAAACTGTACACTGGCCGTCCCCGTGCCTGGCCGTCCCTGCCTCAGGAGAGAGGGTTCTGTTTGTGTAAGCGTTCACGTGCGTGTGCGCGCACACAAAAACAGATGTGTGCTGTCCAGAATAAATGAGGCTATTCAGAATGTCGCAAAGTGAACAATTTATGGCCAGTTTCAGCAATTAGTCAGACCAAAGAAGTGAGGTGGGTCAGTATTAAAACCTCTCTGTTTTATTTACTTTAAAAAAGCAACAGGGAGTTCCAGCTGATGAGCAAAGATACCAAGAGAGGGTAATTAAAGAGAAACAATCTTTGATGTTTGTCTTATGACAGTTTCTCCTCATTTTGTTGTGCTCCCCTTGAGAAACAGAGCTGCTGCTTTCGGGAGGGCAGTGCGTGGGTGGCTGCATGGGCAGTTCTGTCGCAGGAATTTGTTACTCATTTCCTGCCGGGCTCTTGCACCTTGCGATGAATTAAGGTCCTTTGTACGGAAGTGCTGGCACCTAGCAGAACTTTTAGGTATCCGGCTATAGGACCATCCACTTGTGTGACTATTTTTATTGTGCTAATGGGGGAAAAAAATTCCCCTGAAAAATATTGGTGTCTTCTAAAATAACCCCCCAGCCCAAGAGTAACTTCAACTGTATAAGTTAAACCTTGAGTGACCCATGCCCCATAGTTAAAAACCATATATTAGTATAAATATTCTGTTCCATTTGGATTAACTATTTTGTCTATTCAGGTCCCAGTTCTTCTGCTTCCAACACTTGATTTTGTGCCACAGTCATAAGATTATGGATTTCAAATACGTTCTTAAAAACTCTTAAGCAGCCCAAATCTTTGGACTACATGGAAGCAGGCTCTAGTTGTTTTAACTGCAGGTTGTATTGGTACAGTTAAGAAAGCAAACTTCTTTGCATGACTTTTTATGTTTCGTGGTCCATGAGCAGCCTTGCCTGACTGGTTGGCTAAACAGCATTGGGATTGGGAAACCCACTTCTTATTTGCTGCTTACTAGTTCATCTAGTATGTCTGGGATGTAGGAGTGGGGACACTCTTTTTTGGTGTTTATCACCATAATGGGTGGACCCTCTGAAGCAATATAAATAGGAGGTCTTTTGTGGCTTGTGCATTGTGGGCGTGCTTAGTGAAGCTGGCTCTTGTGCATGGATGCTCTCTCGTGTGTGGGCCTGAGGGTGAGATGGAAAATGGAATGGAATGGTTGGGAGTTATTTAATGAAAGTGTTTTAATGAAACAAAAGATATTTAAATATGTGGTTTGTTTCATTACGAATTTTTGGCAGTAGATGGGGCCCTTATTGTAATAAAATTCCATTGAGTTGGGAAGCTTTTTGGAGATGGTGTCCAGATGCAGTATGTTGGTGCTGATTCCTGGAAGATCAGCTATGACTTGACTTAGGCACTTGGTTGTTTCCTTGTAACTGTTGTTCCCACAAGTGCTGAGGGAGCTGGCAGATGTTATTGATGAACCACTCTCTATCATCTTTGAAAGGTCATGGAGAACAGCAGAGGTGCCTGAGGTCTGGAGGAAAGCCAATGTCACTCCAGTCTTCAAAAAGGGCAAGAAGGAGGACCCAGGGAACTACAGACCAGTCAGCCTCAACTCCATCCCTGGAAAAGTGATGGAACAGCTCATTCTGGATATCATCTCTAAGCAAGTAGAGGAAAAGATGATCGGGAGTAGTTGATATGGATTCACCAAGGGGAAATCATGCTTGACCAATCTGATAGCCTTCTGTGATGGCATGACTGGTTGGGTAGATGAGGGGAGAGCAGTGGGTGTTGTCTACCTTGAATTTTGACACTGTTTCCTATAACATCCTCACAGGTAAGCTCAGGAAGTGTGGGTTAGATGAGTGGTCAGTGAGGTGGATTAGGAACCGACTGAACGGCAGAACTCAGAGGGTTGTGATCAGCAGCACAGAGTCTAGTCAGAGGCCTGTAGCTAGTGATGCTCCCCAGGGGTCAGTTCTGGGTCCGGTCCTGTTTAACCTTTTAATCAATGACCTGGACAAAGGGATGGAGTGTACCCTCAGCAAGTTCACTGATGATACAAACCTGGGAGGAGTGGCTGCTACACCAGAAAGTTGTGCTGCTATTCAGCATGACCTGGACAGGCTGGAGAGCTGGGCAGAGAGGAACCTGATGAAGTTCAACAAAGGCAAGCGCAGGATCTTGTACCTAGGGAGGAGCAACTCCATGCACCAGTACAGGTTGGGAGTTGACCTGCTGGAGAGTAGCTCAGCAGAGAAGCATCTGAGAGTTCTGGTGGACAGCAAGTTGCCCATGAGCCAGCAATGTGCCCTCGTGGCCAAGAAGGCCCATGGTATCTTGAGGTGCATGAGGAAGTATGTGGCCAGCAGGTCAGAGGAGGTCCTTCTCCCCCTCCACTCTGCCCTGGTGAGGCCACATCTGGAGTGCTGTGTCCAATTCTGGGCTCCTCAGTTCAAGAAAGACAAGGAACTGCTAGAAAGAGTACAGTGGAGGGGAAAGAGGATGATGAGGGGACTGGAGCATCTCTGTTGTGAGGAAAGGCTGAGGGAGCTGGGTCTGTTCAGCCTGGAGAAGAGAAGGCTGAGAGGGGATCTCATCGATGCTTATAAATACCTTAAGGGCGTGTGTCAAGAGGATGGGGCCAGATTTATTTCAGTGGTGCCCAGCGACAGGTTAAGGGGCAACGGGCACAAACTGCAACTCAGGAAGTTTCATCTTAATATCAGGAAGAACTTGTATACTTTGAGGGTGGCAGAGCACTGGCACAGGCTGCCCAGAGATGTTGTGGAGTCTCCTTCTCTGGAGACATTCGAAACCTACCTGGACGTGTTCCTGTGCAACTTGTGTAGGTGACCCTGCTTTGACAGGGAGGTTGGACTGGATGATCTCCAGAGGTCCCTTCCAACTCCAACCAGTCTGTGATTCTGTAACTGCCCAGCATGAAAAAAAAAAAGGGGGAGGGGGGGAACCAATGTACGTACCCCTCTGCACTCCTGTCTTTTCACTCAACTCTGTCCTAATGCTTTCTTTTACTGTCTGTCTTTCCAAAAAGCTGCAAACCCACTTCTTCATTTTGCCCAGGCTCCCTGACTCTGGCCCTGCTGACTATGGTGAGGACACCAGGTGTGATCAAGGATGAACAGGAAGGGAAATGCACCCCTGAAACAGGATGGGAACAGAAGTGGAACCTCAGCTTCTGCCGCAACACTGTGGATTTAACGTTTCGTTCATGCAAATGCACATTTCCTGGCAGTGCTGGGGCTGGCCTGGAATCCAGACCTGGTCTGCTGGAGGTAGAGCCATTATCCTAAAGTGCTTTTATTGATCTGTTGACTTTCTGTCTCCCTCCTTCTCTTCCTCTCTTCACCCTGCCAGCCTCCTAAAGACTTATATCTTGTCTCATACAACCAAGGTATTTTAAGGGGTGAACAATGATTTTGAAGTCAGATTAGACAAACTGTGCTTGACTAGTACTCTGGGAAACCAGATATCCCCAGAACGATGTCTGAAGAAGAATCTGTTTACATTTACAAACAGTCCCTCTTTCTCTTTCCCCCTTATTATTTTTCCCCTCTATATATGTCCTGGTGATCTTGAAAAATTTGGAAAATAGTAACAGTTAATTTCAAGGCCAAGTACATCTTCTTTGTAGCAGCCTATTCCCCAGAGTGGCAATGGCATATTTTCATGCTTTATTTTTTGTTGGTTAAAGAGAACTACAGTAGTAAATCTATATATGTGCTGTGATATCCACGACCATTAAAGACTGAGATTTAAAGAGAAGTCTGAAAGACTTAGTAGTTGATGCCTGTGGAAAGCCAAAAAGAGCTGCGTGCCTTACTGGAAATTTCAGACGAAACCTGTTAGAGTGCAGAATGTTACAGTGACCGGAGCTACAAATTCATTTGAGCTGGAGATGAAAGAAGAAAGAATAATACTGGAGAATATGTTTGCGATCTTGTGTAGTAACAAATACTAAGAGAGGGGTTTGAAATGGATTGATTTATTTTGTTTTTTCAGTGTTCAGTTTCTCAGGTTTCTGGAAAATTGCATTTCTTTCCTAGTAACATTGCTCATTAACTAACTGGTTAACACACAGGCATTTAGTTAACGGTCTGACAAATAAACAGGTAAATACAGAACAGTTAAAAAAGGCTAAATTTGGTTATAAGAGTGCACTTAAATTTTTAAAAAATCTAAACTCCAAGGTCTTTCATACAGCTGAATATGTCACTATTCATGAATGCAGTATTTGACAGATAAAGGAGTTATCAGTAGTTTATAGTCAGGTAAACATAAATATGCATAAACGCTTTATCAGGGAATAGTTGTCTAATTTTTAAAAGTGGAAACAATATAAACAAAAACATATTCAAGTGAAAAACAGAAATTCACATTAAGCGCTCTTTCATTAGGCTGGATAGTACTTTAACCTACGAGGAATGCCAGCAAAAGTAGTGTGAGTGTTTTCACTGGAAAATATTAATGAGATTAAGGACAAAAACTTCTATAGTCACACTTATTTCTTATCCAGTTTATTCATATTACCATTAGTTTTCTTTTTATGGAAATGAATGGAAAAGAAGATAAATCAATCAGCAATACTAATGAAAATGGGTGCCTGTGCTCTACCGAAGTGCTCCTTTCAAGTGCACGCTATCACTCTTGCAAGACAGGAACAGAAACAGCTGTGTGTGACTCGTGAGCAGTTGTGCGGCAGAAGTCATGGATCACGACTGGCCTTTTGGTCAATAATCAATGTGAAGAGATTGCAAGCAATCTGCTAGCTGAAATGTGTTCGTGTAAAGCATTTGTCTAAGAAATTTGAATATAGTCAAATGTGGGGGAAAAAATAATCAAAGCCTGTTTCCATATTACTGGGGAAATGAAAAGAATTTTGGTGCTAAGTTTCTCAGACCATGGCGTTGCCCTGTTATGCACTGAAGATGATGGACCTTGATTGATTTGGGGCTTTATGTAATGAAAAGCAGTTAACAGTTCACTGCATTGCAGATGATTTAGCTAATTCTAATACTATGTCAGTAACAGTAAACTTTCTTTTTGAAATCACAGACAGGGAGAAGGGAATGGTAGTCCTGGGGAAAGAATCTCGAAAGATCGGGGCTTCGCAAACACCCCACAGTCATTTACTTTCTAGGAGAAACTACAGCAGGAACACAGCTACAGCTTCATGTGCGCTGAACTGCATTGCTTGGGAGTAAACCCTATAAGCTTTGTGTCATGCAGTGAGCTAGTAGGTAAGAGCCAGAATTGTCTTTCCTTCCAGACAAGAGCTCATATTGATGCTGCTGATAAAGAAAACGTAATTCAGTGTATTCTAAGCTAGACTTAAATTTGCATTTCCTTCAAAACCCACGCTTGCAGATTTTGAGGCAATATGTTTGGCCAGTTCAATAGAAATCTTGATCAAAACACGGGCTCAACCTGTGAGATGTTCCTAACTTCTGCTATAAGTAGACAGAGAAGTTTGTTTCTGTGTTTCAAAACCTAATTGTGAAGTGAAACTACTTGAGTAAACAGGTTTCAGGGCCAGAAAAAGTTCATAATCATGCTTGTCTGGTAAGAGATCTTACAAGGATAATGCTGATGTTAATTCTAACAAGTAAATATGTCTTTATACAGAGCAAGGTGAATTTGTGGACTTCCCTCCTGTAAGGTGCAATCAGGACAAGCTGTGAAGTCGGATGTCTGAAACAGATCAAGATGATTTTCTGAACATCAGTACACAAGTAAGCACAGTAAGTAATTTGCAAGCTAGGGAAAGTGAGCCAAAAATCACATTTCAAGACATAAATGATGCCTGAGTAGAATTATGTAGAATTGTCTGCTCCAACAGCAATGCTGAATATTGACAAGTGCATTTTTGTGATGCGGCACCGCTGGGCGTGAGCCAGCGTGGAGGCAGGAGCTTGGGCAGGTGAGCTTGATCCACTGTGGGAAATCCTGTATCAACAGCAGTGCTCTTGTTGTAGTCTCTAGGGCTTTACATAAAAGAAGCTTCCTACATATTAGAATGCAGCGTTTGGTATTTTCAATTACACAGGATTAAAGGCAGTCCCAGTGAAAAGGATTATGAACTGGGAACTGCCTGTCCCTTTTCAGTGAGTATCTGCCAGCCAGGTGAGCCAGGCAGCTATACATCTGGTCTGTGGGACATAAAATAAGAGGAAGAAGGAAGGGAAATATTCTCTGGTAATTTGGGGGAAGGAGAGAGGCAGAAGGAATCCCATGTGCCTTCCAGCTCGCACCGAATCTAATTGCCAGCGGAGCAGTTGTGAGCTCCTAGGTGCGAATCCCACAAGAGCCTGCTGTAATTAAGCATCCTGTAAGGTGAGGAGGGGTGTGAGCGCTGCAGTAAGTTCAGCAGCAACATTTGCATCAACTCCCCACCCCCCTCGGGTACCCTTTGGAAATCTTCAGTGTGTTTTGTGTTTGTTTCAGAGCCAGAAACAACTGCTGGCAAATGCAAAGGTGTTAAATGTTGGCCAACCTATCCCAACATGCCCTACAAGACACCGAAGGGAATATTGCTCTAAGTGGATGATGAGCTCAGTTCAGAGGCTGCTATGTTAAAGCTTATTACCCTTATTAAGAGATATGTGTAATGTGGTTTTGGGCTTCTGATACGGATAAAACAACATTTTCCTAGTATTTTGTTGTCCTGTCTGTTATGCTTGGAGGGGAATTCAGTTGCTGTTTTGCACTGGGTCACATTCAGCCCAGAGATAAGATCTCTTCACAAAGTTTAGAATTTGGGATTGCCTCTGTGAAGGCAGAGGCTGAGTCTGTGGCAATGTGCTCTGTCAGCACCAGGAGGGGTTTCCCTGTGAACAGAGGGAAAACAAGGAGCAGGGTACAGAGATGTTTATGTGCCTCTGCTGGGAACCAGTCCTGCACTGAGAGCACTGGGGCTAAAATGCAGAGCCAGGCAGGTCTCCCTGCCCCGTGCTCCCGGGAGCTCGGTGTGCCAGGGGATTAGGTTGTGTTGCTCCCAGCAGGGTGTAAATGCAGAAAGCCAGCTCAGGTTTAGCTTTCTGTGCAACTTAATAAGCCCCACAGAACCAGGAGTGCTGGAGCAGGCGGTGCAAGATCAAGAAGCAGTTTAGATTCATCAGATATTATTAGCTCGAGTTCAGCACTGGCCCTGCAGGACCGGGCTAGTTCGCACAAGAAGACTTGAGTGTCTCTGCCATGTGCTCCTCGTCATCTCCGTTATCTCTGTTTTTCCTTTATCTGGGGTATCACAAGTCCTCCCAATGATGGAGCATTGGCTCTTTGGTCAGCTTTAATCTCTAGCTGTTTTGGAGGGTCAGGTCAGGAGAGGTTTGAGGTCCTCAGCCCTGAAGTGAAGCCCTCCCTGCTTGAGACAGGGCTGCAATTGAAACCAGCTGATCTCAAGTCCCTTGCAAACATTTCCATTTCAAACCACTGAAGTTTTATGTCTTCCTAGTAAATTTTTTTCCTAAGCCTCATA
Source organism: Cariama cristata (assembly GCF_000690535.1). Taxonomy (NCBI): domain Eukaryota; kingdom Metazoa; phylum Chordata; class Aves; order Cariamiformes; family Cariamidae; genus Cariama; species Cariama cristata. The sequence goes on from NW_009623732.1 coordinate 48,121, forward strand.
AATCTCATAAAGATCTGGAACAGCTAGTAAATTTGGCCATTCAGATACACGTTTTCCAGTAAAGAGGATAATGATTGCTGTTTCTGATGCCACCTCCCCTTCCCACTCCCTCAGCCATGGGAGTTCACCTCTTGCCGGCTGACTGCTGCTTGCACGCAAATTGGGCGATGCTAAGAAAGGCAGCAGATACAGGTCTCATTTGCACGAAGGATCGAGGAGTTGCTGCACCTCTGCTAGCCTTGCCACTGTCCCTATACATGACCTGAGCAAAATCATTTGTCCTCTTCACATCTCAGATCAGAAGAAATAGGTTGATGCCTGCCTGCTCAGGTGGTTGGGGATCTTGCTCAATTCAGGCTGGACAGTGTGCATTCACTGCTGCAAAACTCCACCCAAAGTCCCCACCAAATGCAGAACAAGAGGGGTCTGCACTGTCAGCAGGGCCACAGCCCCTGCCCTCTATGCAAGTTTGCTTGTGGCAGTGCCCAGGAGGGCTGCAGAGCTGTGCTTGTCTCTGGTCCCTGGGATAATGCAGAGAGGAAGGTTTCTGCATCCCCCCCAATGCACCGATGGCAAGTCCAGCCAAGTCTCTTAGGCTTGGATTTCCAGGTACGCTTGAAAGAATGTGAACCCAAGGACAATATAAACCCAAGACTTCTCAGACTTCCATTGGAAATTCCAGGAAAAAGTGCTGAAGATATTTAGAAAAAACACGCTATAGAAATAGAAAATTGCAAGCATATTTTCCCCTTTATTTGTTGTCTCCCAACTCCAAACAAGCTTATTTCCTTTCCTGCAATGCTGCTTTTGATAATCTTGTGCCAAAGGCACCGAATCTGTTCTTATTGCTGTCAATAGAAAGATGCCTGTTGCTTTTAATGGTTCAGCTATTAAAACACTGCATCCCAGTTGTCTGGCTGTGAGCAATCCCAAGCTATTACAGTGACAATATGGAACCTTTTTCCTCCCTGAATGTTTCTCTGCAAAGTTTGACCGTTTTGGCTGGGGTAAAACATGTGTCTATCTGGGATTCTTTCCAAGGATCAGATTTTGACAGCTGTGCTCATGTTGGCAAAAATCCTGACATCTTGTGCTTCGTTGAAACAGCAGATTCTTAGTGGAGAGGGGTGGGAATCTGATTTCATAGATGAACACTTATGAATTGAAGACTGTGAGCCTGGCTTAGCTCTTTTCACTTGGGGGAAGAGGTTGAACCCATCCTCTGGGAACAGGGTGGAGCCTTTCTTTCTGCCCATCTCCACCTGTGGACCCAGATGGCTGATGGGCAGTGGGGCTGATGGGAGCCCTCTGTGCCTCAGCCAGCTTCGTGCAGCCGTTTGGGACATGCCTTGGACTGCACCCATGAAAGTGGGTGTCTGCCTGTTTGGAGTACATGCCTGATGATTTTCATTTACATATTAGATGTTTGGACACGAATAGTGGGTGGTGTTGGTGCACTTGCAATGAAAATCCACCTTTGTGGCCGTGATCAAAGCTTAGCCTATTATTTATGCCAGATAGCTTGTGGAAAAAACAAAGCCTTGGGTATAGTTTGAAATAGCCTGTTTTGGGATTCTTATTATTACTATTATGATGATTGAGTGGTTTTTTGTTTGTTTTTCATTGGAATCTCCAACTTGAACTGAAGAAATATTTCCCACAAAAGCTGTAATTATTCAAAGCCGATACATTTCTGCAGTAACCTTCAATCTGATGAACTGTCATATTTCTGATGAAAAATCACTTATTTGGAGACTAGAATTCCTATTATCTCAACAAATAGGGAATGGTGGCACAGAAAATTGTGTCACAAGGTCACCCAGGAGCTCCACATCAGAGCCAAGGATAAACTGGAACAGGTCTTGGTGGAAGGACATCAAAAAGTTTTCAAAAGGTATTTTGCAAATATATTTATTTCAAACTTTCCAGTGGCCAGATAGTTCCTTTATATTTTACCAAGAAAAATAAAAAAAAAACCCATGAGGTTTTCAAACCATGTCAACTATAATTTTCCATTTCTAGTATTTCACTGAAAAACAAGGAAAAATATTTTTTAAAACACAAACAAGATAGTAGTCAAACAACAAAACTCCAAACAAAACATACCTCCTGATGAAAACAATTCAAACAGTTTTGCTCAGGAAAGATTGTAGCTTAGGGTTAGACACACAAAATTAGACATTCGCAGCTTTCATCCGTGGCAAATGTGAAGTCTTTTATGTTCCTTTAACTTTCAAGGAAAACCAACTAAACTGGCCCAAATTCATACTTTATGTGCATGAAGTGATGTATACAGACATGTACTGCACATCAGCAAGCACTTGGGTAGCCCTTTCGTGTGTTTAAGCCCTCAAGCTTATTTTAAGGATTTGGGAGGCTGTAGGTCCCTGTTATATGATAGATGAGTCAGATATGAAATAGTTAAGTGTGACACAGTCCCAGAACAAGAAATCATGCATATGCGGGGTGACTGCATACTATGCTGCCATTGCAGGCAGGCAGGCAAGCGAGAGGTGAGCTCTGAGCGTATATTATCTATCTGCACGTAGCCTTGCCATGCCAGCTGAGTGGCCAGAAAAGTGACCAGTAACTACAAAATTATGTGGGAAAAACAGTACTCTGTATACTCTGCTTATGGGAGATGGGGTTGAAGAGTATAAGAAAGGACGTTCTGTATTATGTGGGACGTTTGGCGAGCATGGCGCTGACTGGTGGCCTTGGAGGCCCTTTCAAAGTCATGCCTTAATGACAAGTTCTCCCTTCCTCTCCCACTTGTTTCTTGAAAACTAGGGCAAATATTAGCACATCTGCGACTGTTGGGCTGCTGTGTTTAGAGTGCCTCTAGCACCCGTGTTAGCTTGATTAAAACTAACATGACCATTTCTACACTGAGAAATTCCAGTGTGGTATGTCTCCCATAAATTAAACTGAAATTCCAACTTTAAGTTGTCTTATAGTTCTGCAGAAGATCTGTTTACTCTGGATAGCATAAGGCAGATGTCTTCATCTTTGCTGATTCTTAACAGGTCACAGGCATTGACTTTAAATAACTAAAAGCCTTTAAAATAATTTTAAAGCGTGCTTTCCCCTCCTCTACAGACCTTAACCTTTGGTTAGCCTTAACCAGAAACACCCAGGATAATGCGATTCTAAAACAGACCATCACAAACCGAGCGGCAGCTTTAAATATATAGTGTGATCATTACCTGAAACCAGCGAAGAGGTTGCAATAATTATTGCTCGTGTTTACACTTCTGTATCTCAGTGGGTTATGTTCAATCCCTTAATGATGATGATTAAAACCATACTGGAAATATGTGGTAATTAGAGAGAGCACTTACCGTGGTTCTGAAAGCACAGAGGTAGCTTTGAAGTGGAACTGGACACAGTGACTGCTGCCAAAACATTGCGAGAGTGAGGAGCACTGTGCAGCAGGTTGTTGGTAATTGTACGTACGATAACATGTCTGTTTTGGCACACGCAAGATCTGCCTTCAGGACCAACTTTATAACTTCTTGTACGTCAGTGAGACTTTTGCAGCTTGGAGAAGGAGCAGGTTGACGATGGGTGAAGGATCATATAAATGCTCTGCTTTTTAACTTATGTAAAGCCAAAGTTGAACTTTGGTTTGTTTCTCTGTGGGGGACTTTTTGGAAGGTGAGGCAATATTTAGGAAGAGGGAAGGAGGAGGAAGTTTGGGGCGGCAGCAGAGAGTGGGCAGTGGTTCAGGTGCTTTGCCCTGCCAAGGTTTGAATGTGGGTACTGACATGAAAGGGAGTTCTCAAGCAACGAGCTTGTAAACCTTGTGTTTTAGGAGTGTTTCTGTGGGTGAGGGATAAGGGCATGTATTGCGGAATGTATTCCTTTGTTTGTTTTTCCCATTTAAACAAACAAAAATACTCTTCTTATAATAAGAGAAGAAGGGAGGAGCGATGAGGCTTGTGCTGTAAAATCATGTTTGCTGGAAAAGTTGTCCTGTTTTTCCATTGCTTAATTTCAGCTGAAAAGGGAGGGAGGCTGGAGAGAACACAGCTACTTTCTTGGGAGTATTTTTATGAGCACTGGAGACGAGCCCTCTCAGGAGGGAGCAGATTAGCAGTATATAAAGAAAGCAGAGGTAGAAACAGGCACTCCCCAGTGTTCCCTAGCATTCCTTTGAGGCTCAAAGGTCTTTGTCCTTTGATTTTCCTACACCATGTCTCTTGGTAATTTTCTCTGCAAACTCAAGTTCAGCTTCTATCCCTGTGTTGATGCCGTAGACACCTACCTGCTTACATCATGTGTGTCTCCCATTTTGGTGATGTTCCTGCCCCCCCGATGTCCCCTTGCAGATGACTGGCTGTCAGCTAATACTCAACACATCTAAAACAAGGCTATTCCCCATAGATCTGCTCTTTCTTAAGCACTGTGGACAATATTATGATCCTACCTGTCACTTGGACCCGTGGACGTTAGCTTTGACTCAGATGTCTCTCTTGGTTTTTGCCTCCAGGCGATGTCAAACTCTTGCCCCTTTTTTCTGCATAGCCTCTCTAAAAAACTGCCACTTTTGTCCCCTCTCCTGGCTCTCATGCTTGCTCAGGCTGTCGTTATCATGCTCCTCAATCACTATTACAACATTGCTAATTCTGGCCTTGGCAAATCCAGTCTCACCCTGTTCATGCATGCTCTTTATGCTCCAAAAAAAGATTATTTGCCTTGTCTGCCTGTCACCCCTCTTGCTGTATCTCTCTTTCAAGTCTCTGCTCTTGATCATATCAAGCATAATCTGCTTGTCTTTATTCCCAAGGTCTTTCACGGCCTTTCTCCACTCAATACAGTATTTTTCTTTTGTGATTAAGATGTCAATTTTGGCCTCTGATCAGCCCACTGTGCCACTCTCTATTGCCTAGTTTTTAAAATTTGAAAGCACCCTCATGTGTTTTCCTGTGCTGTTAAGGTAGCTTATTTACTGTCTTCCCAGTTTCTCTTTAAAACTCCTTTTCTAAGATGGCTATAAAACCTTCACAGCAGTGAAGTCGGAGTGCTGAGCTCTGCGATGACTGTGTGAACTTTGACGGTTTCCATGGGCTCCCCTTGTCTGTAACATCATCTGTTGGCCTTTGGCTTGGAGTGAAGACTCTCTGGTTCAAGAACCATCTGTTTGTGCTGGCTTTGCGTGGTGTCTGTCGCTGTGGGTTGCTGTCCCAGGAAGGGAATCCACAGGTGCAATGGTAATGAAAAATGATAACAATTTGAAAAGCAAGCGTTAATAGCACCATGTGTCTGTTGTCACCCCTGTGACGCTGAACAAGCACTGATCCTGGAGAAAGTCGACGGCTTTTACTTGCTTCTGGAAAAATGTGGAATGGATTTCCCTCCCTACTGCATGCCTCTTGCACAGGGCCATTTCACTGCTCCATCATCCATTAAAATGAAGGGAAAAGTCTTAAAAAGCAGGATGACAAGTGATGGGGACCAGTATTATGCAATTCCAGTTTTGGGTCTTCTGTCAACTCTGTTCAGAAATCATTGCCACTTGGTAGATAGTTTGGGAGACCTGCAGAAAATGAGCTGGAGTTTGTTCATGAGAAGAAATAAAGCAATGCCCTGGGTCCATGCTCGATTCCACTCTTTTATTCTTGTTGGGATGTTCGTTGCAGAAGCCTGTCACTGTACATGGAGCCCACAGTGCCCTCTGTCTGGTCCTGTCCCGTGCAGGATAGGATCAAATGCATACTGATAGGGCTTTGCAGCACACTCTGCAGCTATATTCCAGCCCACAGTCTCCTGAAGCTGCGAGCCGCTTGAAACCAGTATGAATGATGGGCTTGAATCCATTTTCTAAATAGAGTTTTGCCTGTGAAAAAAAATCTGATGCCAAAATGTCAGGCTGCAAACCCCAGCTGCTGAGCAGGTTTTTTTCCTGTGAGAAGGAAGAACTCTAGTGAAAACCAAAAAAATAATAATCCAGCGCTGTGTCAGGAACAAAGGTCGCTGCCTCTGCAGCAGCCAAGTGTGTAGCCCAAGGCCAGTCAACATCTTGAACCTTCTACCGTGGCTTTGGGACCTTTTACAAAAGCTGGGCACATTTCCAGAGCTAAGCTGTAAGAAGGACAGTTGACCCATGTTGCACCTGGGGCATCTCAGCCTTATTTCAGTTTCACATAAGGCTTTGTCTAGGTTTATTTTACTTAATGGGATTTTTTTTTTTTTTCTTCTGGTTATGCTGTCACAGGAAATTCTCACTGTTCTATTACTTTTTTCCTGTTGGAACTAGCCTTAAAATAAAATGAATAAATATATATGTACACATACATATAAAAATGCAGACAGGAAAGCTATTCAGATCTGGAGAGGCCTTGATAACACTGCTGATGAGGTTGCCAGCTTTCCCTGAGTCTGAGCTGAACAATTCCCCACCACCTCCCCAACCCCTGGGAACTTAAGTGATGGTAGTTGTGAAGCTTCTAATTCTGACCACAGGTGTTTGGTTTGAAAGACACCACGTGTCATGTTGTAATCTCATTTAGGAAAAAGGTAATTAAATAAAAATACAGATGCGTTGCGGTCACAGTTCCTGAACATCTGAAATGCCCATCGGTTTAAAAAAAAGTAAAGAATAAATCTCTCTAAAGGAGCACTATCCTCTCATCTTTTCTAATATTATCCAGTATTAGTATTTTAAATTAAAAAAAAAAAGAGAGAGTTTAGAATGTCAACATCTGCTCTTAACCATCTCTTTACAGCAGGAAGATTGTGTTTAAAACCAAACAGGATAGGAATGCCTAAACTCCCCTCATTCTGCTGCTCTGCATATCCAAATATTCCTGTTAGTGTTTACTTGTTGCACATTCTGCTCCGTCATTTATTGTTTAACACCGTTTTCTTAAGGTACGATAGATCATCAAAACCATTCCTGGGATGCAAAGTAGTAGCTTTGTCGTAACAAATTGGATAGTCACTGATCTTGCTCTTTTGAATCTTTAACTTGTAATGTGCAAATGCCAGTATATTCTGGATAAAATGCGTGAAAACATTATTGTGGAAAAGGTTAGCCAACTTTAACATGGACTATTCTCTGTTGAGTAGTAATGATGATCATAGTAACGATAACAATAAACTAACTATGGGATTCATCTGGTCTTAATCCAGCAAAGTATTTAATCCTATACTTAAGTTATTAAGCATGTGTTGCGTTCCTGTTCACGAGAGTTAAGGGTTTTGCCTGGCCAGAATAAACCTTTGGAATTAGCAAATGCTGAAGAATAGCTAATATATTAATTATCCAGTATAATTTTGGAGGGTTGGAACAACAGCTGAGTGGTTTTAGCCTGCTTGTTCACGACACGTTTTACAAGCTTGTTGGTCTCTCCTTGCTGCTGTTTAACCTTTTTTCTGTAGTGCTACCTGAGGGAAGGAGATCTTCAGCTGTCAGTGGAGACTGTTGGCCTTGAAGAATGAGTACAAAGGTGCCAAGCCTGGTAACGTTGTTGTGAATCTTTCCAGTAATGCTTGGGGGTTCTTTTAAAGCCTGAGCTCTTGTAATCTTGCTGTATCTTTGAACTCTCACTTTTAATATACAAAAAATAAACGCCAGCACATTTCTTCTTTATAGAGGTGCAAACCCACACATTTCTAGTCTTCATGATGTGGTGGAAGAGAGCTTAAAACATAAGGGGGTTATTACATTCTAGGCTCCAAAATCAAAAAGCAAATAAAAAAATCCCCTACATTTCTTATTATTTTTTCATGATTTTCAAGCCAATTTCAAACCTTTCTGAGACCTGACAGGTTTTGAGCACTTAGTGCTGGCAATTTCTTGGGCCCCTGAAGCCTAGCTTATGGGGAATCAGATTTTTATTGAACTTTCTAGAAAATTCACCCTTCCTTGCTGTGCCGAGCGTTATAGCAACACCACATGAGAGAGGGTCAGGGTTTTAAAGCCTGTACCATCTAAAATGATTGCTAAAGAGTAGGAACTACAACTGCGCCAAGTTTCATCATCTCAGACTCTATTTTGCAGCATTCACGTAGGAGCAGAGCCCTAACGCAGCACCCAGCTCCTTGCATGCCCAGCGAAGTGAGGCTGTGGGCTGCCAGGGGATTTCCTGGGGCTGCCATGGTGTCGGTACAGGCAGGGATGCCCCATGTGAGAGCAGGGGGAGCACAGATTCCCAGCAGACCCCTGAGAGTACCAACTTTCCAATTGGATTCATTGAGTTATTATTAAATGCCTACAAAATACATGAGAATCCTGCCATTGTCTCAACTGGTCTTTGAATCAGGGGCTCTTAAACAGAGGATATGCTATTCTTCTTTAGTTACACATTCCCATAATGATTTTAAAAGAAAAGGAAGAAAAAAACAAAAACAAAACCAAAACAAAACAAAACCAACCAAACAAAAAAAAACCCCAGACACCAAACCTGAAAAGTGATATCAGTTTTACACTGAAAACCAGAGGTGGAAGGGATGGTTAGCCAAGATTAAATTCTTAGGCTTTGCAATTTCTTTATGTAAGTTATGACTGTATGTCAGTAGCAGTGAGCAAAGCAAAATGCAGTAGCTAGACCGGTGTTCTGTTGAATTGCCTGGGGCCCCAGCTGAAATTTAATAAGCAAATGTAAGATTTTAGTGCTTTGGAATGGAAACTTTATGGTAACTTCCTTCTGCAGCCCCTTTTTAAGTGATGTATCACATGTATGGTTTGTGCAGTGTACGTTGGACACTGAATCCAGTTCTGCCGTCGTGCTGTCAGTCCTACCCTTTCTTTCTGGGTAGGACAGCATCAACGTGGTACCGTGCCTGGTTGTTGCAGTAACGTGGCAAACCAGACCGTATAAAGCTGTGGCCTTCCTCTCGTGGGTTGGAGCCAGGTGAATCTTCAGGTCAGAGAGCAAGCTGGTTTTGAATACAATTGCGGCTGGGGTGTCTTCCCTGCAGCTCACATTCGCATGGCTTCTGATGTTAATGGCTAAGGCAGGTGGGGGAATCTCTACTGGTGATTTTTTTTGAGTCCGGTCTTACCAAATCATGTTCAGGGATGGCTTACAGAGAGTAAGTCTTGGCTTGGGGGATGAGAGAAAAGGGGTATGACTTCTTGCAGTGCTGTTTGTTCTTATTTTTTGGGTCATTCTTCAGCTTTTAAAATACAGAGGTCTTCTATGAGATTCTCTGATTATGGGTTTGCTTTTTGTTGGTTTTTTTTCAAGACACAAATTCATTTATTGCTCAAGGAGTTGTCTCTTAGAGTGTGTTTGACTTACCAGTGATGATGTAGAACCCTCTCATGCGAAATGAGAAACAAAGCTCCTAATTTTACATATCCAACACCTCTGTTCTCTGCACAACAGTAGGTGAGGAACGCATGCTCTCCTCTGTTGCCAGCTTATGTTTTGCTGTATCTGATATTTACAGTTTCTTCATTATGATGGTTCACAGAGACTTGTTGTAAGCTGTTCCTCATCTCTCTCCAAGCATGAAAATCTAGTTTTGAGGGTTGTGTTTAGAATCAGATAGTATCAGTAGCTGCTGGTAGGAACGCACTGAGATGGCAAAGGGAGC
>NW_009623732.1:57688-70681 GCF_000690535.1 Cariama cristata
CGCTCTTTCCCATTAGTACCATCTGGTACCATTTGTCTGGGATTTTCTGCATGTTACTCAAGACCTCCGACATCTATTGCTATCTTTAGAAGATGAGGAGGCTCAACAACTCTCAAGGAGTGCTTAGCATCTTGAATTCAGTCTAACTAGGGAAAAAAAAAAAAAGATCCTCTTTACCTTGCACAACAGACTGTTCCAACTTTACGTCCTAACAGCACATGCAGATGGTGTGAAAATGGCCAGTCAAACATGGTGACTCCTTTCTAGGGAAAAACATAAAAGCCAGCCATGATTCTTACGCTCCTTGGGTACCTCGTGTATGTTTTTCCTGGGTTAGGGCTCAAGATGCGGCCTTCTCACTGTGCATATTCAGCCGTGGTTACTGAGAACTGAAATTACATATACTCTGCTTTAAAAACCATGTCTCTGTATCAGTAAAGTCTTTAGAGTTCAGATAGTGAAAGGTACCTCATGATAATAAACCACTGTTCCTTCCTCCTGCATTCTCATGCCTGTGTTTATTTCTGTTTGCTCCTTTTTTTTTTTTTTTTGTTTTGTTTTGCAGATGGCAGATAAATCTTGTCAGTGCTTTTTTGGCTTTGCAGCCTTTTCTCAATCATCTTTCCTTTTGTATCTCCAGCAATGTGCAAATCTTATGGTTTGCTATTTCTGCTAAGCATATTTCTTTTCTATGCTGTCTCATTATCTTATTCTTTTGCTTTTTTGCTGGGTGAAAGAAGAGACAAATTTCCAGTAGGCAAAAAATAAACCATCCCCAGCTCATTAAAGAAATGAACCCTTTCTAATCACTGCTATAAAATGTAATAGTTTGATGTGAGTTCCTTGTCAAGGTTGGAAGACTGACCAATAGGTCCCTGAGAGGCATCTTTTGATGTGTCTTTTGGATCAATTGGAGTTGTATTGCACACGAGTAGAACAATACTGCACAAGCCCTTGAAGTGGAGCTAACACAGAAGACATTTTTATTCATTCTCAGCCAGATTGCTTGGTATTGTGTCCTTTCTGTGAAAAATGACACTCTGGCAACAGGCTGCTGACTGCAAAACAACTTGGCATGGGCCTCCTGTTTGTCTCAGCCTGAGCTGAGCATCACCAGAGATGCCAGACTGCTAGCCACAAGCTGAGAGTGTTAAAGCACCGTCTTTCTTTAATCAGTGTCTCTGTACCATTTTTGATGGAAAATACCCGAGGGAGGAGGGATAGTTCCTGACTGTAGATCTTTGGTGGCATCAGTGATGGTAGTTTCCTCTTCCCTTGGTAAGAGTCTTGGCTGTCCTGGCTGAGAATGACTGGCAAGCTTGGGGCAGTCTAGCCAACCCTAAACAAATTATTTTTCAAAGCTTCACATCTCCTTTTTCTTTTTTTGCATCCTAAGTGGAATTTTTGAAAGCCTTCAAGTGATTAGTAAGACAAATCTAGTTGATTTCCAGTTTAATCTGATCCACCAGTTACTGCAGCAGGTACTGACATAGCCATTTTGGATATGGATTTCATATCCAAGAGCCCCACGGATTTCCCTTGGGCTTTTCAGAGGACAGGTCCACAGTTTGTCTGTGACTGGGATCTTTCATGAGATGACTGGGTATGCTGTGGACAAGGTGACACTGAGCTGTGGGTTGTGTCGTAGCTGGGGTCTTGGCATCAAAACCGGATGCGATACTGGGGCATTTCCACCATTATCCAATAACCCATATCATAAACCATCTTTCCAAGGTCCCTGCTGGGTCCTTCCGGCTTCAAAGTAAGTAGTTTAAATGGGGAAACTGGAGAAGCACAACAGTTTATTAATTTTGTAGGATGCCCAGATACTTTATTCAAGTTAAATGTTTTTTTTGTTCTATCCAAGTAGGAGTGTGGTAAGATATACAACAGCCACCACTGTGCACTAGGAGACACTGGACTGAAAAACTGGATGTGAATTTCTGTTCTGCCTGCTGGAACTAGGCGCTCTCTGTGCCTACTGCTGTGGAGTGGGTATTTCCCTAATTACATAGCCTCATTTTTCTGAAGTAAGGACAGTATCTTTGCTTTCAGCTCTGATGCAGTGTGATGTGTACAGTAGGACCTGTCAGAATTCATGAAGTCATTTCTGTTTCAATGTTAATAAGTCCTTAATCAAGTCATTTGTTTTATCCAGGATGTCATGTTTAGCAGTGGATTGTGAAATGCTTGAAAACTGGAATCGTAGGAGCATTATTTAATGCTAAGTGTTATCCGCATCATATCTGAAGCTGGAACATGCCAGGAAAACATCCTTCACATTCTGCAACTAATATATCCGAGCTTTCAGGATCAACCGTGAGTTGGCTGGGTACGTACACTATTTCTCTCTGTTTATGTGGGGCATAATGTTATGTGCTATATTGAGTAACTCATGCTTGCGCTGCTTATCTGTTACTTATTTTCTACGGCTGGTTCTTTTGCTTTATAAAGTAATACTGTGCAACATTGGACCAATCACTTTAAACCAAGATTGGTACTTTAAGTCTGACAGAAAATTGCTGAAATTTAAAACTAGTAGTCCTCATTCTAGTCTGTTTGTGGTATGTAAGGAAAAAGAAGAGGTTTGAGCCAAGCAGCTGCTGGTGGGATTAAGTGGGAAGCTATCCAGAGAGACCAGGTTTATGATTATCATCTCCTGTTCTTGATGATGTCTTCAAGAGGAACAGAGCTAAGAGCTAAAATTATATCTTTGATATCTAGTTCCTGTCAGTCTTTTCCACTTGCAAAGAAGAAAAGGAAGCCATAGCGAACTCGTGGCAAATACTGTCCCTATGCATTTTCCTTCTTTATTTAGATTACACTTAATGTTGTGCCATTTTTTCTTATAAGCCTGTTTCTGTCTGCAAATAGGTATGTTACGTACTGTCAGTGATAATAAAAAACATATCTGTATATGCGACATATGTCGCTATACAGCAATGTCATTATGTACAAAATTTCTGCAGAGTGAAACACTGAAAAGTCATTTTTTTACCTTAGGGAACTGTTTGCATTTCTATTGTAAATGTCTTAGTGTTGTGTCCTTCTTGTGAACCAGACCCCTTGTGGTAGGTGCTGTGAAGACACAGAAGGAGTCCTGGTCATATTTGTGAGGAAAACATTTTGGTTTGGGGTTTTTCCCAGTTTCTGCCCTGAAATACTCAGTAAAGAATGGTGTACAAAGGGAATTATAAAATATTTCTTCAGATTTTATTTTGTGTTTCCACAGGCTCTGTCAAAATAAATCCTTCCCAGTTCCAACGAGTTGATCAGAACTACTAAATGTTTTAAGGATCCATGTTTTCTTCAAAAATGTTGTGTTCTCCTAAAAGGTGTTTTTCACTGTAAAAAGTTTTATTTGAATTTAGTCCAAGTCATAATGAGTGCTGGAGCAATTAAAGTATCAGCCACTATAAGGAGTCTTGGGAGCATAGGAGACAGATAGGATCAGAGCTTAAGCTACTGAAATACCTTTTATGAGAAATAAAGATTTCACAAACCTCGATTTCAAACAAAATGTTTGACATATGCTAAGCTCAAAATACTAAACTTCTTCTCCTGCCCTCTCCCGCTAAACAAATAAAGGTCTATGAAATATTCAAACTTTATGTCTGCAGGAAGAAAGAAAATATTTTATTTCTATTTTAAAATTTTTGGCAGGTGCACAGATATTTATGACAATGAGATCATAAAATGACACGGAAAGGTTAGTGGGAAAGGTGCGGTGGGAATTTTGAGTATGACTTTTTGTAGACTGTCGCATTTGTTAAATCTTAAACTTCAAGTTCGAGCCAGATTGTTTGTTCTTTTGTAGATATTGTGCTTTCGGAAACTCTTAAATTGATGAGGAGTTTATGTGTAGGGCTGGATCATGCCTTCATACACTGCAATCAATTAAATTCCTTTTATTTAATTCTTGTAACTGTTATCCTTAAGAAAAAAAAAAGAAAAAGCCTTTTAAATATTTTTCATTAACACATACTATTAAGTGGGTAAGTGCCCTAAGTACACTTTAATTTAATTTAGATTTAACAGCAACATTTTTTCCCATACTAATTAAATGCCAGGTTGTTATTACGAAAATATTTATTGAAGTTGAACTTGGTGATAGATACATATCTATCACATCACTGCTAAACCTCATTAAATAGTGTTTTAATTGCAATTTGTTTTTAATTACCATTCATTAAGCATATTATTAAATCTAAATTGCATGCTTATGAAAGACAGCTTTGCCAATGCAAGTGGCTGAGGCCCTTAACTACTGTCTTACTTCTAGGTTCCCATAATTTGAGGTGTGTAGGGTGAAAGTTTGATCTATTTACATTATTTCTAACAGTGTGCCCTCCTCGCTGCCTCTGTCTCCCATCTTTATTAAACAGAATTAATAGCATCTGATCCAGTCAACAGATATAAAAGGAAAATAAAGTATGAAAAATGGTGACAAAACAGCTCTTTGGGCAGGAAGCAGGGAGGAGGTTGAAGCAACGAGGGAGCACAGGCAGGGAAAACAGAAGTTAAACAGGACATTGAAACCAATTATCTAAATTAAAAGAAGTAGAGAATGGGGACTGGCTGCCTGAAGGATGCAGAGGGATACGGCTAATGATTTGCAGAGCTTTTTCTCTTTGGCTTAATCATGGCAAGTCTGGCCAAGGTCAGTCACTGTTACCATCTGATGACAGGCTGGTGGCTTTTCAGCAGAGGGAGTCGCTGGTCCCAGTCCTTGTGGTGCACAGCTGCCAGCATGGGCAGGCCTTGTCCCCGAGATCGGGACAGAAGCGTGCTGTTTTGTGGTTGTGCTGTATCTGTTCACAAATAATAGTTACAAAGAAAGCCCAGTGCCTTTCAGTTTTTTGAATTATTTTCCAGAGGCAGCGCTGCCCCTCTTTAGAAGTGCCGTTCAAATAAACAGCCTTATTGGATGCGTGAACTTGCTTTTCCTAGTCACGTTTGCCAGATTTCTTAGTAGTAGTCCATGAACCCAAGGCAAGCTGAAAAATCCCGAAATAGAAAGTTTTCTTTTCTAAGGTTATCAATTCTCTCAGCAAAAGACCCTACTGAGTTGTGTTTTTAAAGGCTGGATGTTTTTTTAAATCTTAAAATAAAAGAGTCTTTTGGAGCTTTTCATCTAGGAATGATGCTCTCTTTTTGCCAGAAAGGCTGGAAGAAGGGTGTGAGGGTGCTCTTCTGATGGAGAGCAGCTCAACATAACCAGTTAGCAAACTGGAGAGCTGTTCACAAGGCAAATGGAGAGGCAGTAAATGACAAAAGTCACGGTCCTTTCTGGGGTGTAGTGTCGGCATCCTCTCAGATGCCAGTGTCTGATGCTGTCGGAGCACTCGGGGAGAAATTAATGGGGATGGGGGCTGTTGGACAGTGCTACAGGGGTGAAAGGCAGTTGCGTGATGGAAATAGCTGGAGTAGCCTGAGGCATTGCAGGTTTTCCCATGGGCTGGATAAAGAAATGCAGTAAGGCTCTGTACATTGACATGCTTTGGCTCTGGTTCTCCTTGTACTGAGGATGGTTTTGTGCCAGGTTATCTCCATTGACTTCAGCGGATTATCTCTAATTCGCAGTGCAGTTTAAATCAGATGCAGGACTTCTTTTCTCCTCTTTCCAATTCATGAATCTCTTTCAAAACCTTCTGTACCAGATGTTACAATTGTAAACAAATCATCCTGACAAACCAAAGTATCTTCTCATGTGTCTGTGTCACAGTAGGCGAGGTCCTAGCGTTGGTGCCTCTATCTGCTCTGGATCTTCTGCTCATAAAACATTAGTTATACAACATTTTTTTTGGCAGATGGGTATCTTCCATGAAAAAGCCATTTCCATTTCAATACAACAGTGCTTTTATATGGACTGCTTCAGTCTGTGTTGCGCAACCCTTTTGCACAATGATTCATTATGCTATCTTGCTTCTTGATATGCTGAATCATGGGATGACACTTTGCCAGCTTCTTTGTATGCCAACAATAACTTGCTCATGTTTCAAAGAGAGAGAAGGTTGCAGAAATCAGTACAGCGCAGGGAGCCTGAACATTTGGCCGAGGGAAGTTCTCAGCAGGCTTAAACTCCTCCACATGGGTGGGGAACTTACCTTTCAGCTCCTGCTCTCTTCAGATGGCTGTAGGAAATTGCATATGGCTTCCACTTGTCTTTACGAAGCTGGAGAAGGCCCAGATTCCTGCTCCCTCGAAACTGAGAGCAATCAGCTGCTTCTGCGCCTTGGACCCTTAACTGAGAGAGTGTAAATCTGTCCACCTATACATGGAGCAGCTCTGCATTTAGAGGCTTGACCTAGCAGAAATGTGGAACTGTGGAGAAGACTTTGGAAATACCCATGTAGATACATCAGATGGCCGCTGTGGGATTTCCTGACACTGTCTCCAGCATGTCAATGTGAGGAGGCAGCTAAATTAAACCCTTTCCTACTGCAGCAGCCACCACAGTGTACACTTCTCCATCTGTTCTTGCACGACTCCTGGGTACACTGGGTGCTGGGTTACAGTACAGCTGCTTATTTTCCATAACTCAGGGATTTGGTAATGATTTCTAACTTCTATTTTAAAAATTAATTTACTTTCTGTCAGTTATGCACAGGATCCTTACTGAGGCAAATGACACTTTCCGTTGGCCATTCTGGAGTTCGTTCCCATTTGTTTTTGTTAAGAGTTTCTAACCATAGCTATTTATCTGATCACAGAGAATTCAAAATCAACTGAGTATATTCACAGCTGTTCTGAGAAAAGGGACAAGCTTTTGCTCTGAAAGGAATACATTACACTGCATGAAAACAAAGTTTTTAAAGGAAATAGTCTTGTATTTTTAAAATGTATTCCTATTTGAATACTGTATTGTATTTCTCGGCGTACTTCGGTTTGTAGCGCAGCATGGTACTATGTACCTTATGCACTCTGGACAGTCATTTGAAAATCCATTTGTTTTCCTATGAAGACACTAACTCTGAATCCCAATGAAAAATTCTAGATTATGAAGGTGGTGTCCTAATAGACCTTAAGGATGCGTTTGCACATCTGATCTTTAAGTGTAATTATTACAGCAATTTCATATACAAAAGCATCCGCTATTTTTAGGCATTATTACCTGACTGGGGCTTCTATAAGACAGGTAGCTTTAATGCCTTTTTTTTCCCTCTGTGCTTATTGCGTGCTCATATTCCATGAGAATCTGTCCATGTGCAGTTAGGCTTTGATGTGAAATATAATAAATATCAGATTTTAAAGAGCAGCATGTACATAGTTCTCTGACGTGTATGTATAGAAAAGATCAAGGGACTTACTGTTAGTGTTTTTATTCAGGGTCGTGAGTATGTGAAACATTCTTCATATGGATGCTATATTTTCTATAATATTTATATCTCCACTTTGGTATTTCTAGTTCAGTGTCTCAGCCATTCTTAAGTGTCCTACATTATTTTTCCATCTATTTATGTGTTTATTAGCTTATGTCTTCATTCCTTGTGTGTCACCTTCTTGTCTCCCCACCTTCTGTCGTGCCCAAATGATTTTGCAGAACTGCCCTGCCACAGAAATGGGTCAGACAAGTTACAAGAACTGCAGATTGGCTGGATGGGGATCCACCTAGCAACACCACCACGCTAATGCTGGATTGGGAAATTTGCCCTACAGGAGTTTGTCTTGATTAAAGGCTTCAGTCTGTCTTTGCAACACAAACACAGGAGCCCCCATGCTGCTCTCTGAAATTTACAGCGTATTTTCTTTTTACTCAAGCATATTGAAGCAGAACAGAAGAAGGATCAAAGGTACCGTAATGTTTCTATAAACAAGTACTACTTAGTTTGGTTTTTTTTATCTTGGGTTTATTTTTTTCCAAACAAATCTTCTAGGCACATTAGGCTCAGATTTCATTTTATTGCCAAATCACCAGCTGGCAAAGAAATCACATATGTCTGTGTAAATAAAGTAGATGAGAAGCTGAACAGGAGATTGTGAGATGATTCAAGCAGTCATATTGGCTTCTACACCTTAAAATTTGACTGGTTTATCTGTCTATTCAGCAATGTCCTCTACAGACCCCTTTTCAGCATGAAATGCAGAATTACCCCAAGCTGAGATTTTAGTCTGTGGTTTTCCTCCCTTTTAGTGAATTTACAGGAAAACAGATAATTCTCTGGGACTGTAACCCAAAAATTCATTTTTTGTTTGCTCATCAAGCAATGACTAATACACTCCCTGTTACTCAAATATAGGTGTAACTCTTGTGATGACTGATATTATTATGAAGCATTTTCACTTTGAGGGCCATGATCCTTCCTTTGAAGATAATGCAATTTTGCAATTGGCTTGAGGGCTCTACTTCTGCCTTTTTGGTATGTCGGATTCACTTGGCAATGAAACCTCAAAATTGATTTATCTTTTAAGGTCAATGTTGCTATATAGCCCTCCTCCACGGCTATAGGGATGACAATGGCATGGTCACCTCAATTTGTAAGCTTAAATTAAGTTTCTTCATGCCACCTTGTAATTCCCAGGGGAAAAAAAAAAAAAAAAAAAAAAAAAAAAAAAGCCCTGACCATTATTATTAGGCAAACATATAAAAAAGTAATCATCATCTTGCTTCTAAAAGCCGATGAACTAGAGCATCTTTTCAGACCTGTTTGCCACATACAGTCATGAAAAATGAGCTCCTTTTGGCTGTACTTATGCTCTTTTTGGGTCCCTGATGAAAGAAAAATTGAGTTTTGGATAACTGAAGAATTAGGATATTTGGTCATATTGGTCTATTCAAATATCTCTCATTCAGGGGAGATGTTCTTTGGCAGAGCTGGGTAGCAGGATTCCCTTTGTCAGAGCAGTGGCATAGAAATGCTGCAACAGCTATCAAGGATCTGTTTGCAGGGGCAATTTTGCCCTCAGTCAATAAACTCTAAAAGAGCTTAATTAATGAGTGGGGAAAGAGCTCCATTATTTGGGAGGCAGAGGACACAAATAAAAGGAGTTAGGCAGTAAATAAGTTTTGTTTCTTGCTAAAACTTTTTAATCCTTGCCTTTTCCATAACACCTTCCTCTTAGGAGATTTCAATCCCAGCTGACTTCTTGAAGCTCTCGTCCCTACTACAAGTTATGCTATTTCTGTGAAGGGCTCCAATGTTGCTCTTTCTTCCTAGTTTTTCCCTTTAGTTTGTAATGCAACTCAGGCTGTAATGTAGGGGAGAGGGGCTTAGTTTGGGAAGTATCAGTGCATACTCAGTAGCTGACTTTTTTCCCAAATTGGACGGAAGAGAGAATACTTCCTGCCTCACTCAAAATCATCTGCATAGAAAGATAAAATGGGAGTTAACAAGGGTCAGGTTTATGACAGGGAAAGAAGGCTGCTAATGACCATTATCTATGCCACAGGTTTAATTTCATTACTTTTGCATTAAGTTCTTAATGCCCAAAGCAATAAGCAAACTGAGTCCTGTTGAACTGTAGTAACCTAATCTTCTTTCCAAACGAAATAGAGGGGAAAGCAGAGTCATTTGACATGGCCTTTATTTCATCTTCCCTTTTCCCATCCCCCATTCACATATTAGGCATGTTGTGAGTTTCTCTTCCCTCTCAGAACCTTTTCCTTTTTTCTCTTCCCTTCCTTCCTGAGTATTTCTGGCTATATTTGGTGCAGGATTTACTCTGATGAGAGGGTTTGGGCCTTCTGCAATAGTGGGTCCAAGGTTTGTCACATGGAGAAGTCTTCCTTGATAATCTTTTAAAGTACAGAATTAAGCAAACTATGTCCGGAATCAAAAGCTTTTAATTTCAGAGGTAAGACAAACTTGAGCTGGCCATGACATTGTGGGTCCCAGTAAGTCAGATCTAGGAGAGCACATTTGCTAGATGTTTTGAAATGTGATCACAGTTTTGCAAGGAGAGTTGAAGGTCTTGGATGATTATATCCGAATGTGACTTGTGGGCATATACCAGCCTTGACTCCAACCATTAGTTCATCTTCTGCTTATTCTCCAGTTATGACCCCTGCTGACATTTATGGCTCTGAGCTTGCCCCACTAGATGTGCAAACAGTTTAGGTTTAGTGAGCAATGAACAAACACCAGCAGAGGATTGAATGTAAGTCATGATTTAGAATGAGATCAGCATTTCCGTTGTTTCAGCTCTTTTCCTACTCACCCTCAACTTTGTCAACTAAAAAATAATGAATTACCCTCTTCTGGTGTGACCCACAGACTTCTGCTCTGTAGCTGGAAAAGGAAAAGCCATTGAGTAAGAAGAGGGAGCATAAATGGATTTCCTAATATGTGCAATTCCCAGACCAACATCCTCAGCTTCTGGTAAAGGATGAAATCAACAGTTCATCTCTTTTGGGTTCCCCAACAGAATGAGAGGGAAAGAACCAGTGCCAGCAGGTAACTGGTGAATCCGTCCAATGCGTAAGAAATATATTACTACTTATAGAAAAAGGACCCCAAAGTGATTCGTGCCTGAGAAACATGATAGATTAGACAGAAGAAAATAATATAAACTATGGAGAGTTAAGCAATGAATGTGAAAACCCATGAAAAAAACCCTATCAGCAATGTAATATATTACCATAATCCAATATGATATGGTAACCTCCATATGAGAACCTTGCACTCTGAGTAATAAGTGCCGAAGGCTGAACATTTATCTTGTGACCAGTTCCCTGTTCAGAATGATCAGGGTTACCAGATATTTGGGACTCTGAGAAAATTGTCCCTCTGTAATAACATTTCCCTGCTGTGCAGCACAAAGGGTTTTTGTTTCCTTGCCCCTTTCTGTCTTGGAAAGGACATATCAATGTTTTTTTCTGTAGCCAGGAAACTGTGGCTACAATGAGGTCCATGAGTATTACCGCAAGGCCTGATATATCAGTCTGACAGCCATCATCTGTTTTAAGTGGTATCTCCTCTCTACAGACCTGTCTGCCTCCTGACTGCTTGGCTTGAGCATGGCTGCTTTTTTGGCTTGTACCAGTCACATGTTCTTCTTCAAATTGCCAACATCCTTGTGACTTTTCTCCCAAATTAGATATTTCTTCTACTTTTAAAATGAGGGACTCAAGTGAACTACAGGACATGTCAATTCAAGCTGCTGGAAATGCCACAAGTGAGGAGGAGTAAATGGTAGATCCCACCGCAGGTATGTGTAAATGCAAGCAAATTAAATGGTCTCTGTTGAGTCTTTGGTACTGACTTACTGAGCTTTGCTTCCCTTCTGTGGGAGGGAAGGGAGCATATTTCATCCCTGCACTGGGCTTTTTAAGATTGCTGACTATCAAACTCAAGTGTCTCCCACTTTGATAAGTTTCTGACCTTTCCCACTTCTCACTTTCTTCATGCTTTTTCCCATCAGTAACATCTCTTGAGTAACAACCTCTCTTAATGTTTTTCAGCTTGTCTGGGATTGATAGGGAACCTAAGTTTATTAAGATATCATTACTGAGTTCTACAAGAAACAAACAAAACCAAAAAGGCTTCCACTCCAGTAAAATAACCTACCCCTTTCATAAAAGAATTGAGAAGAGATGCACACTTTTAAATTCTGATTGTCAGCTCCTTTCAGACATGGGAAACAACTTCATTGGATGCCAAATTGGGTATTTAGCCACTAAATGCCTATTTTTTGAACAAACAAGCTGCCACAGTTCTGAAGTTCAGGGTGAAGAGGGCTTAGGGAGAAACAACATTATTTTCTAGGAGCACAGAGCACATCAAGAGCTCCTGTGCAGTGAACTATATCTGATTCAACACAGCCTGCAAAATTAAATTTTGTTCAGCTTAAGCATTTAATTGCTGCAGATGTTCAGGAGATACTCTGTGAAGCATCACCTACTGGGGCCCTTTGGACAGATGCTCTTTGCTTTGACACTCCATCTGTCACTTTGAAATAATCACTGAAGCTTTAACTAGCATAACCCTGCAGCGCTGGCATCAAGGCATGGCATGTAAGAGGTTAAAAATAAGGTCAAGGTCATTGTATGCCATGCATGGTGGAAAGTCAGTGAATGACAATTGCTGCTGCTTGCTCCCCACAATTTTCAGCAGGGAGCACTGTATGTATCTTGCACAAAGGCTTTTGTTTTGCTTTCTGGAAGATCTTGTAATACCAATGATATCAGCCTCATAGCTTGTTAGATCTTTATATTCAGAGTGTATTTTGGAGATGAGCAACATATGGCATCAAATAATGGGTATGGCTTAAAATAAGTGAAAAACTTGATCATTTTATGCCAACAAATGGGGATGTAGTATTGGTATGGATATGGGACACCATTAGGATCTACCAAAAGACAGCATAGTAGTCAATTGGCCTCAAAGAAGTTTAGTGCCTTTGGGGAAGGCATTTTCTTTCCATGTTGCCATTCCTCAGATGTTTGTCCATATCTCAGAAGGAGGAATCGTGGAGACAATGAACTAGGCTAGTAAAATGGCCTTACCATGTTTGTAAAATTTTGTTAGGCCCAGCCCATTCTTGTTTCTACTGTAAGACATAGTAGTCTGAAAGAGTCCTTTTCCTGGAGAAAAGAAGGCTCAGGGGAGAGACTTTATCACTCCCTACAACTGCCTGAAAGGAGGTTGTAGCGAGGTGTGTGTCGATCTCTTTTCCCAAGTAACAAGTGATAGGATAAGAGGAAACGGCCTCAAGTTGTGCTAGGGGAGGTTCAGATTGGATATTAGGAAAAATGTTTTCACCGTAAGGGTTGTCAAGCACTGGAACAGGCTGCCCAGGGAAGTGGTTGAGTCACCATCCCTGGAGGTATTTAAAAGATGTATAGATGTGGTGCTTATGAACATGGTTTAGTGGTAGACTTGGCAGCGCTAGGTTAATGGTTGGACTTGATGATCTTTTCCAACCTAAACAATCCTGTGATTCTAAAAATCTGTCCACACTGAGGCTGTGAATAACCTTAGTAGTGGCACCGCTGTAACAGAAGTGGCAGTATGCCTTGCTCTGCACTCCCTTGTTGATGGTGGCAGTCAGCTC
>NW_009623732.1:70698-98609 GCF_000690535.1 Cariama cristata
CCTGTTAGTACCGCGTATTATAAAGCCAAAGGGTACAATAGACCTATGCATTTCAATCCATTGTATAAGATTCAATTCTGTATAAATCTGATTTCAAATACCTCTTAAAAATCTGATCATAAGCTATTGATCTTTATTAGCTCCATTTATAATCTCATAAGAGAAGTGAAATAGGTTTGGTAGGCTGTGGTTTCTATAAAATCATGTTGACTGTTTATAGGTTTGTCCATTTCCATGTTTTGAGGTTCACATGATTCCTTTGGTTAGTTTGTGTTTATCAGTCTCAGTATCTGAGTAAATTACCTGTTTGTTGTATGAAGACATTGGCATAACGTCAAGTTTATTTTCTAGAATCTTCCTTCTTCCAAGGCATGCTGAAAGCATTTGCTTTCCAGTTTGGGATCTCTTAGCTGGGAATTGCTTAGGTGTATTGTCTTGAAAAATGTCTTCCTGTGATAGTAGTCTTCTGTGTTTTAATGTTAGCTCTAAGTATAAATTCTATCTTTTCATCCTACACCTCATAAACAACCAAGTTTTTTATTAGTCACGCTGCTTTCTAACATGCTGGTAGGGGATGTCAACTAATATGTCATCTTGTTGCTTTATCGGGGTGATCAAGTAGTAAGCATTCAGGATGGCTTGCTTTTTTTTTTTTTAATTGTTAGTGACTTGGTTATAGGTAACGCCATCTTTTCCACTCCTTATTTTCTTCTGAGACCTGGGCCCTATCTAAGATTATAATCATTGATTTAAACATTCAATCATGCAAATCATTCTACGAGGTTCAGTAATAGTAGCTAGGTCAAATTGGTGCTCATAAATGACTAATTCTATTTCCTCTTGTTTATTACCTTGGCTTTTGGCATTGGCGTATAGTTAATTAAACAATTGCTTCTTCCCATCCTCTCTTTGCATTCAGTGCCTTCCTGACCATAGTCTCCAATGGAAATCCATCAAGGGCAGAGTTTACTGATGCTGCTGTTTGTAGATGATGGTTGGGTGCTCTCCCCATCTCCCTGGGGTCCTTCCAAATGAAAGCTGGGCGTTACAGTACAAGAAGCTGTTACCGCCTCTGCTATTCCTGTCTTGTGTCTAAACTGAGCTGAGAGATGGAGGTCAAGGGCTCCATTTACGGCTTTTCTTTTGTCCTATAACATACAATCCTGTCTCTGTCTCTTCTCGATCCTCCTGAACTGGCAGATTATTGTCCTTTGTCATTTTTTGTGTCTATACCCTATTGAAAGAGATGTGTGACTTCAAGGGATGTGCCTTGCGCCAGGAGATCAGATAGGCTTGTTCGATGTCCTTTCCGGAGCCTTCTTTTTTCTTATATCCCAACTTACGCTTCCATGTCTGATTTCTGTTACTGCTTGTCCTCTATACAGATTTTGTTCCCTTCTTCATCTGAAGAAGAGTATGTTTTCCTATTATGTGATGGTTGCTGCTTCTCCTCATCCCAGGATTTAAATAGGCTACCATCTTTTCCCCTGTTTCACCACCACTAAATTCACACAATATAACAGAAAACCAAGCCCATACTCTGTCAAACAGAGACACTCTCACAGTGCGGTGACCCTCTTTCTGTCACCTGCCACATATTTCATGCTCAACCTACAGCTGTGAAACTGTTTTTTCCCCTCTTCGAACAACAAAGTCCAAAGAAGACTCCTCAGTTTGACGCCTCTCTCAATTTGCAGAACATCCTTGGACAGAAATGACATTGATAACAGTGAGAAAAGAGCCTTCGTGAAAGCAGCAGCAGCAGCTTTTCCTTGCCAGCTCCTGCAGTCGGTCTGAGCTAATAACAACCATGCTGCAAACTCTATTTAATTTGGATGGGCTTGTTCCAGAGCTTTCCTATTGACTCCAGGGGCATTGGATCAGGCTGTATGGTAGCTACGGCTCTGCTTTATGACTCAGTGTCACTGTCTTGGAAGAGTCTCTGCCAGATCAGTCAGATTTTCCATTAAAACATTCTCTGAGGAGAGAAATGAGTGTTCAGCTAGCTGCCTGCTAGCAGAAATGTCTGATTTTTCACTTGTGAATTTTTCCCAAATAACTTTCTCCTCTGCCATGAGAAACTTGTGGGTTTCAGATGGGACAGTTCTGTTAGTGTCTTACAGATAGACAGCTGAGAATATCTACTTGAATCTTTACTAGCTAGCCCCACTTACTCTGTTTGAAAGTTCTTTTGTCTTTTCAATACATTTCCATGTTGTTACCTGAAATGAGAGGAAACTGATTTATTTGTTTGGCTTTTTTTTTTTAGGAATAAAATGTGCAGACCATATTTCCAGTTAATCTTCTGTGATACCAGTTGCTATTGTGTGACTAATTGACCTGTGACTAGATAACTATAACAGTAAAATAATTTTAGCCTAACACCACACAAGTCAAAAGTAAAACTTTGACTTTGTAAAGCAGTATTTGTTACAAGCTGAGTGTATACTCCATTAGAGAAAAGGAGATTATTTGCATTACCAAGCTGCAGTATATACCTGTCTCTTCCCATGTAAGTGATTTCCAAAGGTTGCTTTATTTTGGCTTGTATTTTTTTCTGTTAGTTGTTTTCCTGAGGAAGAACCAGACGTGAGTTTTGTAGTTTGATTTGTGTTTTATTTTGGTTGTTTTGTTACTGGAAGCGATTAAGGGTGTGAAGTTAATCCACACGTGTAACACACCTCCTGCCACTCTGACATGGTTCCTTATCTTCTCTGGGATTTTAGTTGCTGATCCATCCACGCTGCACTCAAGGCAGTTCAGCCCCAAGAAGGAAGGGGATTAAGTTCTCTTTATACAAATCAGTATGTTGGTCACAATTTCTTTCCAGTCTCTTGCTCTAACGGGTAGGGAGATGCACAGAGCTATAGAATGACTACAGCCAACCAGAGAAAATGTGCATATGTATGTGAGAGTGGTGGCTGGAGATGTACAAATGCATAGAGAAGTTGTAGAAGAAGGTAGCTGCACTTAGAAATTCATGACTCGTCTCCTGATATCCATCTGACTATCTTGCTCTCTAATGATAGGAAAAGATGGAAGATTTCTTGATCTGAGCAAATACAGGTAGTGATATGAGTGGACATATCTTCATTGTCTTCATGGGAGTCAGGAAAACCCCTGCTAGTCACCCGAGGAGTGTAGACTTTCAGTTCTGAGATGGAGTTGTGTCTGAACAGAGAAAAGTTGAGATGGATGGACTGAAGTCACAGAGCAAACCATGGCACACCATGTCAAAGTCAGGACATGAGTGGAAAGAACTTCCTGCATCTCAGTGCTCAGAAGAAGAAAAAAAAGAAGTAAACAAAAAGTTATTAGTGGTATGCAGTTTTGCTGCTGCCTGCTCCTCTTGTTGGTTTTCTTTCTCTCTGTTCTAGGAATTCTGTAGTAGTGCTATAAGGAATAATCAATTAATGCTTAGAAAGCAATTATAATGATTCCCAGTTTACACATGAATAAACAGAACGCAGCTTAGGTGACTAAGTCATAATCATTTTCTGAGTCTGATAGGGCATGGGCAGCAACAAAGAGCCGGCTCAGCACTTGTGCTCTAATTGCTATTTTGCCAGAAAAGTTGGGGCTGGAGATCAAACAGACAGAAATGAGTTATAAAGCTCTCTGAATGTAAATTGCTGTGCACTGTTTTTTTTAAAAAAAAAATAAAAAATCACTACACTCTGTAGTGATTTCACAGGTACTACATAACTAAGGCAAGATTTGCTTGAGGTCTCACAGGATGACTGTGGGTCATACCAAGGACAGGACCAGGCATTGTGACTCTAGTGCTGTGTTTAAGCACAAGACCATCTTTCCTCCCTCTGCAAACTTGGTGTTTTATTATAGAGTACCTTATCATAGAAGTCCATATGTGATACTTTCTCATGTGGTCAGCCTGAAACATTGTTAATATAGAAATGTCCTTTTTTTATGTGCATCATAGCTCATAATGTCTTGATTTTATTGGAAAATTCATAGCTTCAGTTCAGTCGCGTGGCTTGGTACTGCGATCGCTCATTGATGTTATTCACAGTTCTGATGTCCACTGAG
The DNA here is from genome assembly GCF_000690535.1 of Cariama cristata. Taxonomy (NCBI): domain Eukaryota; kingdom Metazoa; phylum Chordata; class Aves; order Cariamiformes; family Cariamidae; genus Cariama; species Cariama cristata. Next base: position 74,746 of record NW_009623732.1, read on the forward strand.
TTCAGTGCCTTTGGTACTCTATGTTCAGATAGGAGAGGATATGTTATAAGGATCACTCTTTTCTTCTCCAGGGATGAAGGTGTTACCATGATGTAAAACCAGGTCAGGATGAAGTTCCCCCTTCATGTCTGGAGACATATTTTTGTTATTTGAAAACCCATAGAGCCCATGTAACTGCAAAAGAACAAGCCCAAGCCTTGCTATTGTACTTCATGTACTATCAGCCAAACCAGTAAGCAAGCTTTTGAGTCCTCCAGGGTCATTTTATTTTTAGGGCTGATGCCTGAAGCAGGAAGAAAACAACTTGATCTGTAGGTTCTGCTTTGAGCTTCCAGTGCTGGCAGCAAAAAGCAACTTCTTTTGACGGGCAGGCTGAGTTTAACCAATGGAATAAGCTGTATGGGCCAGTGAGTTGCCATATTTTGAGTGTTGCTGTTCTGAAGCACAGCACAATTCCTTGTCTATCACAGAGCTGACTTACTTTTGATCTCTTCAGTCTATACTTGACATTCCAGCTGTTTTTCTGCCTGTCTATTTAATATCAGGCTTTTTCTCTCCATGCTTTCTTAGGTTTTTCATTTTTCCTTGTTTGTCTGAAAGCCATCTTGGAGACACTTGTTTGCCCCATTCTCTGATCTGTTTTGAGCCTCTGCCAGCTGCTGCTGCTGCCAGTGGATAAAATGACGGAGTCACCACTTTGTGAATTTTGCATTTGCTTGTGGGGTGGCAGAGCCAAGGCCATCATGAACAAATCAAGCAACCACAACAAAGGCCCAAAACACAAACACTGGGACTTAACCTCAAAGCATATGCTGGAGCCCGATGAGGTGACAGCCAGCAAAATGCATACCGAAGGACCTCAAAGCATTACTCCATCTCGGTCCTTCTTTAACCACATCAGAGGCATACACCTCACACAGCTCTGGATCAAGGGGAGAGGGTGGAAGGGAAAGGTAGCAGTGACCAAAGGACATTTTTCCTCCTTCCAGAATGAATTTATCAAAGCAGAGCAGCAGATGAAAAAAAAAATAAAATACTCAGGGTTATTGAACATAGCAAAGCTGCAGTTGAAGAAAGCAGCACTAAATGCATGAGATGCTTGGCAGACCGGCTCCTCCTCTGCACTATCTTGCGTGGCTGTGGGCCCACATGACTGTTTGGCCTTGCTTCAGCTGGGTTGGGCTGGTTGGGCAGCTCGCTTCTGCAGCCCAGCACCGTTTCCCTATGGCGGTGGCAGTGTGCTCTCAGCACGGGGCTTCCACCAGTTTGGCTTTGATCTGTTCCTGCTCTCATTAAATTGTCCCAGTGCTGACTTGCTCTCAGAGACTGTTTCTTTGTTTCCCATGCTTTCTAAATGTCCTGCTTTTTAGCCTAAGAAACATTATATCAGGGGAAAAAAAGCTGTCTCTGGTTGACCTGAAGGGCCAGTGGGTGTTTGGGCTCATCACACCTCCCTCTGCTGGGACTAGAGCTTGCCAAAAGGTAATTTATACCCTATGTGCCAGCAGTGATTCACTAAATGCAGGGTTAATCAGTACGGTGATGCTGAAGCGGGTGGAGATTTTGTTGCTTAATTTTAACTTGATCAGGGTCACCCCTATGCTGCCAGCAGAGGCATGGGGGCATTTAATATAATCTGGGCATCAGGGCTCTGTGACTACCTCCAGGTTGGGTCATTTTTGTTGACGGCATGTTTTATTAGTGGTATTATTTATTAGTCCCCATGCAAGCAGAGGATGGGACTGTATCAGTGTATCGTTTAAAATATCCTGGCCTGTTTGGCTTGTAATAGCCCTATAGTAAAGAGATTTTTCATTCCTTAGCCCTGATGCAAAAGGGAAATGGGTTCCTATTTGCATTGTCCCCACAGTGTATGTGTAATTAATGTACGTGGGGGTTCTCCCTCCCCCACCCTCTCCCAAGGTAAAAAATGACCTTGTCAAAACTTAGATTACAAAATCTTAGTTACTAAGCAATGGGTAGGGCCCCACTGGGATGGCATCCCAGCTCCTGAAATGGTATGTATAGTGAAAACTAATAAAAATGGTGTCAGAGGCTCTCAGGCTTCCAAGTCCCCTGCTGTGTGACCCCCTGATCCCAATTTATTAGCTGAACCCAGGGAAGCAGACAAGCCTCGCTGGCTCCAGACTGTAGGCTCCAAGAAAGGAAATAATGCGAGCTCCAGAGCAGCGGCTCCAGAGCAGGAGGGAAGGAAGGAGGGAGGGAAATCCTCATGGAAAACAGGGGTTGGGAGTAGGGCTGGAAGGAGCTGCTGACAAGAGCCATCTGAGCAGGCTAGGGATGGGAAAATTGCCCTGTGATATCTCAGTACCTTGACGTTCAGATGCTTTAAACATGTCAGAGAGGGAAGGGAAGGAAGGGGGTGGGGAGAGCGGGCCTTGTAAGGAGGCAACCAGCCAAAGTTGTTTCCTTTCATGTGTTAGCAGCGTGCTTTGGTCTGAGATCACCTTGTGCTGGTGACGGAGGATTTAGCAGCTGGGGGTGGCAGATGGAATGGCAAAGAATGTGCCCTGTGGGTCAGAGGGGGATGCGCCTTCCCCCTTCCTGCTCCCCAACTGCAAGAATTTTCTCTTTAAAGCATTAAAGGCGATGCAGCTCATCACGTTGCTGCGAACCCCCTGGATTTCCTCTTTGGTGTGCGGTACACATAGCAATTAAAGCATGTTGCACAAGGGGAGTGTGATTTTTCTCCTTTTTTTTTTCTTTTTTTTTTCCTCTTGAAAAGCTGCCAAAGCAAAGTGATATTGATGAGGATGGCTCGCTTCGATTAGCGGAGGCTGGTTGAGGAACAGTCACCTCCAGCCCGTTTCCCTCCCCCTCTTCTGCCTTGGATAAGAAAACTCAGTATTTTCTCTGCTTTCAGCAGTTGTCTGCGTGTTCTGCACTTCTAATCTATGCCCAAATCGAGCTTAAATAGGGGTGAGAAGCGTAACAATAACTCTCCTTGTTCAATGCCAACCGTTGCATTTGAGGTGCTTTAGCTTCCCAAGGGTGATGTTATCAGGAGAAGGCTTTGCACTTTTTTAAAGGCATGATTATGTAGTGAAATGGCTAATGATGAAAATGAACTGATGAAGGCTATGTGGAAGGTAAGCATACAGCAGCAGAGCAGGTCTGCCCCATTTGCCAAGTCTTTATACGTGTGTAATTTGCTGTTTGGAGATGTATCTGGTGTTTCCTGAGGAGGGACTGGCCCAGGGTTTCTCCTTCTCAGTGACCTTAATGTTTGTTTCTAAGAGCAAACAAAAGGGCAGACCTGTAGCTTTTGCTGCCTTGGTGTCATCTGGCTTGTACAAAAAAGGGCTGTGATTATGTTCCCACTTACATAGTGGCATCTTGGAGAAATACTCCTGGACGTAAGACCAGTACAGATGACAGATTTGGGGGCTGGAAAAAGATGTGTGTACAGGCAAGTTTTCTCCTTCATGCTATTAGCAAGCAGGCTGCAGCTCTATAAATCTGTGTTTTCCTGGCTCTGTTTTGTTTCTTTTTAAATTAATGCCAGGGTGATCAGTTTAAACAACCTCATCGTTTGTGTTTTCCATAGTCGAACGCAGGAATTTTGAAGCATTGTCTAAAGGAAAGAATTGTAACGCACTCTTCCTCTCTCACTCCTTAGCTGTAATCAGTGTGAGTCTGATGGCTAGCGGAGGTCCTTGGTAGAGGATCAAGAGGTACTTTCTTCTCTGGAGACACACTGCAACCAAAGAGAGCCCAAACCTGCATCCAGCCTTGGCTGAGACCTTGCTGTTGATTCCTAAAGGAACCTGAAATGCCACTGGTGTTCTACAGCTCGGTGCTTGCCTCTCTGCTCTGCAGTGAAATAGGTGTGAAGTCTTTGAGGGTGAGGTGGGTGATGGAAGCTGCTTCCCCAGGAGCGGAGGCTGGGGATGAAGAGGAGCATGGCTGGAAATGATGCTGCATCTGCATTTCCTAGGGCTGGAGGTTTCCACTCTAACCAGTGAGGCTGTAGTCCTGGATACTGTAGCTCCTACCTCCATGTGCTGTGTCCGTGTGACTGACAATAGCAGACGAAGCATGATCCCAGACAGGTAGGCTTCCCTCCTGCACAGGCTTCAGTAAAAGAAGCAGCCTCAAACCTGAGCTAGTATCATAGTTGTCCTGCTTTAGGGTATGTGTTAGGCTTTCTGCTGCATGTGGATGGATCATCTGGATACTGGTCTGGGGGTAGCTGCAGGGTGCAGCCATGTCCTACAAGTGCTTCCTGAGGTTTGGGAAGGGAAAGGCAGCTCTCTTGGATGAGTGCTGTTGTGCGGTTGGTTGTGGTGGAGCCTCAGTATCCACGATTTAATGGCAACAGTCCTTTTGCCTCACTCGTGTGCTGAAGCAGTGCAGGGGTGGAGAGCCTGAGTTCTCCTTAATGTGGATCACCCCCATAACCTTGGGCAAGTCGCATTCACTGCATTGCCCTGACCATTTGTGGCTAAGGTATCGTTTTTCTCAAGATAAGCTGAAATTTTCTGCGTTATTGGATGACTTTTATCTTGCTGTCACAAACAGTGTGCACAGTGAAAAGAACTGCTTTGCTTTATAACTTGGATGTGAGGAGGGATTATTTTGCAAGAGGTCATGGGAGAGTGAGAGAAGTTATGATCAAGTTGTGCCCTCTGGAATATGCTGTGGGATGAAGATGTGGAGAGTGATATCTTCACTTTTCTTCCTTTCTGTTCTTTGCTGATGATTCAGAGCAGAAATGACCTGGGTCATTTTATGTCAGAAAAGATGCTGGGCTGCTCTGAAACAAAAGGAGAAAAGCAAGTCACTATTTCAAGTGCATCTGTGGTTCAGTTGAATGAAAGCCCAGTCTTGCCAACTCATGATTTGATCATCAGTGCCGGAATGCATAGTCCTTTCTTATAGCTCCAGGTCTTGAGTTATGGAAGGTCTTAAAATATATTCTACCCAACCCCCCACTTGCCTCAGAGGTTTCATGATTTCAAAGAAAATATAGGAAACGTGACCTCAGTGTACCCTCAGGACTGAGGTAGTGGAAGGCAATGGATTAAAAACTGGCTCAGATTGTGAAGTTAGAAGATAGTGATATACAGTTAGTATAAAAAAAAAAAAAAAAAGAAAAAATGTTTTGTCAGTATTGCTAGCTCAAACTGAACAATACAAGAGAAGTTCCAGGATTTGGGATCTGAAAAGGAGCTTCAAGTCACCTATTTTGTAGCTCCATGGATTGAGCTAAGTGGGTGGGAACTGAGTTTGCAGAAGTGTCATGGAGATCTGCATTGCAGATGTGAAGGCAAGAGAGCAGCTTTCGCAAATTTTTATGAGTATTGTGGTCTTGGTCACATTTGTGTAAATCCAGAGGAGTATGGTTGTCCTGTGTAAACTGATGATTTCTTCCTATATTGCAGACCAAACCAAAAAAATGGGAAAAGAGATCTTCTTGCGCCTGCCTCTGATTCAACGTGACAATAAGGTTTTTGTATATTTTTTCTCTTTTTTTCTTACTTTTCTTAACATTAAAGTTTGATTAAGGAGGAAAAAAGAACGTTTAAATCTCTGTTCATGGTGGGACACTGAAGTATCCTTACTGGGTTGAAAATATGGTGTGTGAATACTTTGATTACTATCAGTGCTGTTGGATATTCATGTGCAGGATGAATATCCCCACATAGAAAATGCATTAATCAATACACCAGTTACTACTTTGAGAGCTGAAAGTTGCATATGGATTTGGAATTGTGGCAAATGCAGTCAGTCATGTGATGCCAATGAACAAACTAATATTCCAACGTGAATGAAAACTTTCCTATTCCTATTCCTGACCTTGAGAACAGGCTTGGGAGCATGAAAGGTATTTTGTCTCTTCCTGCCATACCAGTTGGTCTAGTAAAGAGATTTCCTTGGAAAGGAAAAAGATGTATTCTGTAGTCAGTAAGTTATGGGCTGGTTTCTGGATGGCAATGAAGGGCAAGGTTAGGTTAGACTATAGCAGGCATACTTGCCAGGGTGTGTTTGCTGACAGTGATTTGAGCTGTCAATGAGAATGACACCCGGGAACGTCCACCTGTATGTCTAAAACATGCTCTGTGAATTTGGATGTGAAGCAGGGCAGAGAAGATACAAAAGACATGAAAGGAGTGTGGGAGCTTCTCTCTAAGGTGAGATTGTGGACACAATAATAAGTGAGTCTGGACACAATAACCTGTTTCTCTCAGGCTGTGTTGAAGTAAATAGGTTAATAACTGGTTTGGTTTTTACCTTTAATCCTGCCTCTGATTTCCACTTAGGTATATTTATAAATTTGCCATATAGTTCCAGACCAGAGACTGGTCACAGGTGAACTTAGCGAAGAAAACAAAAATAATTGAGTGAATCCACCCTAATTTCAGTGTAACCTGACAGATAATGCAGAAATGTTGCTGCCACCACAGAGCAAGATAGTGCTGGTCCCTGCTGCCTCACCCGTGGGTAAGATGATGACTTGGGGCATGGAAGCAACCGGGTGTCGTGCTCCTGTGACGGCCGTAGCTCCTAAACCCTGCTGAGTTCCTGCGAGCACTGCCAAGCGTGTGCTGCCTCGGGGATGGCAAAATACCCGCTTTTGCTTGGGGGGGGTGAGGCACAAAGACCAAAGGGATCTACCCTACTCTAGAGGGTTCATTTCTGCTGGATTTTTAATTTTAAACATAAATTTCTCTGTTTTAAGAGACAATAACTTTCTCGGTTTAGTTGGCCAGGATTTTGTAAACTGAGTCCAATTTAGGAGAAGATCAGGAACCCCTGGCCTATGCTATGTTTCCTCTAGTTCAAACATAAGGGATAAAGCCGAAGGGTAAAGCTGAGCTTGGGGAAGAGAGAACAGCGATTTCAATGTAATCACATTATCTGCACAAACACTGCACTTCATAGTCCCAGCCAGAGCCCACTACCTACCTTTTTAAAGAGAGTGTGTCTGAGATGTGGAGACCTGGAAAGATGAGAGGGGCAGAAAAAACAAAACCAGGGCAAGAATAAATACTGGTTACTCAAAGCCTGAAGGGGAGGGAGCCTCTGGTGATCAGACTATCAAGCCTTGGATCTATAAATAAAGGTACCATGTTTATTCCCTTTGGGGCCCCAATGTCAAAAAGATTTTTTTTCCCCTTGTCAGCCAAAGACAGACAGACATGGATTGTCTGAGTGAGAACAAAGTATGTGCCCCTTTCCCAGGGCTTGTCATAGCCGTGGGGATGTGGGTATGACAGGGGAAGGTGCATTTCAAATGGACCTTTTCAGGAGGTGAACTCATTGTCACTGAAAAGAATCAGATGATTTACAGTGCCTGTTTATGGGTAAAAAGTAATATCTTTCTCTATCTTTCTGCAGTATACTTAGGAGAGACATAACAACCTGGTCATGTGCTGGAAAGAAATGACTCATTTCATATTGGATCTAAGTGAAACTAATGTATTACTCGTTTTTATGCAACTCTAGTAAATTGTACTTCTTAAAAAAAAGGGGGGTGGGGTGGAGGAGGGACAATTACCTAAAGTCTGACCAATATGTACTAGAAAATTAATTTAGAAATATGGTTGACCTCAGCTTCCTCATAATGAAAATCTGCTGACAAATCTTGTGATTTTGTTTCTCTTTTTAAAGCAGCCCCCGGGGTTGCTAGTAGTTCAGGTGTCAGGACCAGCTACTGATTCAAATCCTGGCTGGATGATTTTTGCCATTGTTCTTCCAAAGAAAGACTCCAGATTCAGTCATCTTCTGGGCTTTCTGCACTGCTTGTTGCTAAAGCACTCGAGGCTGACCCCGTTGCTGAGGTCTGCTGGCAGGGTGTGAAAGAGCTCTGCGGGCTGCCGAACTGTGAGTGCACGGCTTTGGCGGCTCTGAACGTGGTGGTGGCCCGTGCTGATGATGATACTGAAAACCTGCGAGGTGTCCATGCACCAAGGCAGGCTGATCGCTGCCTTGGAGCCCCTTGTTGATTTTTTTGCTGACTGTCTTCTGCTTAGAGTAAATAATCCAAAACACATTCTCAGCACTGTTTATCATTGAATTCTGATTAACTGAAGCCCCATATCCAAAGGAGCTAGGAAAATGATAGCAATTTTCAATTAGAATATCCAGAACAACCTTGTCACCTCTTTCATAATCATTGCTTTTATTTTCAAAGGTTAAATAAGATCATTTTTAACAGCACCAAGTGCTATTGTTCTTCAGGCATGCTCGCAGTACACATGTGTAGAAGTCCCACGCACCACTAAGCTGGGATTAAGATCACAGAGGGCTCTGTGTTTTCTGGTGTCCCATTTTTCCATCAGTGATTTCCATTCATATCTGCTGAGCTCCCAGAAGGGAAGGTCTGTGATACCTGGGAAAAGCATGCTGCTGGGCACCTTGCCCTCCTCCTCCTCCTCCCTCCATGAAGTTTATGGAGTTAGGATGGAGCTGGTGACTTGGTCACTGGCATGTGAAATACTGCGGCATCTCCTTTGCTCTCCAGCAGCTGCACCACAGGGTCACTGCATTGGGAGCAATCAAACTTTATCTGATGGGGATTTTGGTGAGAGTTCAACTCAGGAAGGGACTAAGGAGAATAGATATGATATATCACAAAAAAGGATTGGTTTTACTTATGCTTTTTTATCGGTTTTTGTGTGTGTGTTTATTTTCCAAATCATTCTTCTGGCCATTTCTTTTCACAAATGAAAAGAAAGGAGCCTGGGAGAAAGCAAAGCTACTAAAGTAATTGGAGTGATTCTGGTTGGTTGAAGGGATGGGCAAACACTTCTCTGAAACTGGAGAGATCTAATCCTTGCCCTTCAGTCAAGTAAGCTGTAAAAAGCACTTGCGCCCCTGGAAACAAGGACTGAAAGCAAACCTAAGCAGAGCCCATGGAGTCCTTCAGCTCAAGGGCTTTCAATAGACTTGTCTTAGTGACTGTGTAAGACAGACTGGTTAGGAAGCACCAGGCAATTTATCTAATTTTTCCGGCTATTCTGGTTCAGCTAATGAAAGATCTTTTTTCTGCCTACAAACACTGTTGTGCCTAGATCCTTAGACCCTCAGTGCTGCAGCAAAGCACTGCAAGAAAAATATTTATGAGATAGAATGGAAATATGGTTTCCTCCTGTTGTGATTCCAGTTCTCAGAGGGCTATGAAATGCTGTGCTTTATTAGTGCTCAGGTAATAATGGAAAAAAAGTAATTTTCTTTTTACGTTTTTGTATTCACTTCGCACTTTGTCAATTGGGGCGGGGGGGGAAAGGCAGAGATTTGCTGGTAGGCAAACTATGACATGTTTTCAAAGACCTTCGTGTGTAGCATACTACTTTTGCTAAAAAAAATCAGATTTTCGTTGTAGCAATTAAAAGTTTAGTGAAATGTAGAAGGTTTCATAGCAGGGGAAAAAAAAAGGAAAAAGTATTAATAACCTAGATGGCTTATAGCTGCAGAAAGTAGCTGCGGAGACCTAGTCAAAGTGAAATCAGAGTTCAATGAATTCACTGCTGCTTTATGAAAATCACATCTATGAGTCAGCAGAACAAGCTCCTCTCTCATCTAAAAGTGTTCATCTTGGAGACGTTCACAGCTGCCGCCTTTCCAAGCCCCAGTGAGGTGTGGCTGGCACGGGGATGGGGTGCAGCTCCCTCCCGGCGGCCGCAGCAGTGGGATGGGACCGAGCACACGGCTCCTCTGGACGCTTGCGGTGGAGCGATGCTCGTCATGGCCGTGGGAGAGGGGATGGAGCGCTCTGCCTCGTGTGCTCTGGTGATTCATCGGGAGCTACTCTGCACAAGCCCGGTGTTGCAGCTCATTCAGATGCCTGGCGCGGACCCCATGCTTACCCCCTTGCTCTTACACATGAACGGGGCAGCCCTGGCCGTCAGAGCAGTGGATAACTGGGGTTCTCATCAGTGGGATTTAGTATTCTGGTTGTGGTTGTGGCAAAGGGTTCACCAACCCTTTGTTTAAAAAAAATCTTTTTTTTTTTTTTTTTTCTTACACTGTGGAACTACTCCAGGCATCTGACTTATTCTGTCAGCCTTTCCTTGGCAAAGCGGCCTCACCTCCCCGGCAGAGTGACTCAGGATGCTCATCTTGCTGGCTAAGACTTTCTCTGCCTTCCGTGTCACCGTACACCCTTTCCCACCCTCCTAGCTGCTGCTCCCTAGCATTTTTAGCTGCAGAGCTCATTGAGAAACACAACCATCTTCTTCAGTGTTGATCCATCTTTGACATTTTCTGACCTGCTTCTCTGAGCCGCACTTCGCTGATCAGAATCTCAAACAAGCTCCTTCACCCACTAATGAAGTGTTAAGGTGATCAGCGCTCAAATCCCTGAGATCTCTTCTTCTTCACAGAGGTTAAAGAACGTAATTTTTGAAAACTTTAGCTGTCTGCCAAGTTAAAAGGGAGGAGATCAATGGGATCTGTGCAGTCCTGATACGGTGCCCTGGAGGTTACCTTCCCAGCCTGCTGATAGCATCCAGGCTGCTGAGTCCTTCCAGTGCTGTCTGAATGTCCCATCTGGAAAGGTTCAGGAAAAAACACGTGGGTGGGAAATGCAGGACTGCCTCAGGTAGGAGGCTTTGCAGGAAATTTTTGGCAAGGAAGCTGCTAGGTAGTCTGCGATCGTCACAGCTCTAGTACCCTTGGGATTCATAGGACTGTTTGGCTGCTGCAAAGTGAGACCATAACGACTGACACCAAACTGTGATGAAGCAATGAGAAACAAATATAGTGGGCAAAATGTTACACTACTTGGCAGCCATGGCTTGGTAGGTGTAGTGCCATGAAGACAGACACTAGCACTAGAAGAACCTGAGAGGAGCTGATGGTATCATCACCCACCATCTGCAGAACTGCTCCTCTGACATTCGTATCCCACGGTGTCCATGTGTCTCCCTGCTTTGCCTCCAAGTGCCCAGGAGCTGGCTGCACAAGCAGGAATTTGCATGCACCTAGCATCCTGAGACTGGAGAATTAACATATTTTTCTTGAGTTACCAAATCTAGAGAAGACTAATCTCTTTATTCAATTAGGCATTGAACTGTCACACAAGTCCTAGGAAAAAAAAAAAAACAACAAACTAACAAACAAACAAACAAAACCACAAAAAAAACCCCAAAAATATAATATACAAAAAAAAACAGAAGGCAAAAAAAATGGGAAAAATACTTTTTTGATTATTGTTTGACAGTCTTTGTAAGTAAAAGGTTTTCCTTAGTTCTTGGACTCATGATGGAGCCGGCAGTTCCCTTGACTGATGTTAAGTGGTGGATGGATTTCTGGGGTTTCCTCTTTGCCAGTAGTTTCTTTGTATGGCCAATTTATTGTGCTTTTATTTGATAGCAGGAAAAGGTTTCATATGTTGACATCAGAGTCTTTTTGTACTTTACAATATGTGTCTGTTCACTGATTACATTTCTGAGAACATCAGAAATGCAGGTCAGCCCCATGGGGCTTCAGATTCCTGAGAAATGACTTCATTGATATTACAGATAGATGCTATATATTTTGTCATGTGGTAGAAAGGAGACATCTACTTGTCTCAAATTGTGGGTGCAGGAGCTCAGAGACACTCAGTCCATGTGGCTGTGTTGCTAATGGGAGTGTTTGCGCGTCATTCTGAGTGATCAGCTGGATCCTGGGGTGTTACTGCAGGGTATTCTGTAGGCTGGCGATAATCCAGGGCTAATTGCAGTCATGTTGGATGGAAAAGCATGTCCGGTCTACAGTAGTGCCATGTATAGGAATATCACATTTCCTAAATGCATTCTTCTTGTCCTGGATGTCTTTGAAAGTGCCACTGGTGCTTCACGTTGGCATAGTTCTGACAATGGTGAATTTGGTGTCAAATTGCTGTGCCTCCCAGGTAAAAGTGTTGTGCTTTTACCAGCAGGTAGTTGGTGATACTCAGTTGCTTCTGGTCTGAGTTGGCTGGCTGGCTGCTCTGCAGAGTTGATGCCATCTGAAGATACCAGGCATGAATTTCTTATCCTTTCCCGTTCTCGTATTAGCAGCCTGGTACTGGGCATGGAGGGGGTCACTTGGGTCCTGCCAGTGGGTCCTGGAACTGTGAGCAGTGTATTGGGTGTGAACTTGGGCGAGGAGTCCTCCAGCACCCTGCCTGCGCCAGGCAGGGACTCACTGAAGCCTGGCTGGTGCATCCCAGGGCCCTGGAGATGAGCATGGCCGTGTGCCACCTTGGTGTAGGTTGTGTCACCACCCCTGGCCAACCCTCAGTGAAATCTTCAGCTCTTTCTCTCCCCTAATATATCAGCTGGGTGTCAGGCTGTGGTAGGGGGCTAATGCAGCCAGCCTGATCTGGGTGTTGGATCTTGCTGTGGGAAGAAGGTCCCAATACAGGGCTGTGTCCCAGGATGCTGGGGTCAGAGGGAAAGGGCTGCAGGATAGGCATCGGTGCGTGACGTAGGGTGGTAGGTGGACATCCCAGGAGCTCGTCGTCTGAATATAAGCAGGGACCTTCACTGGGGCAACCCATGGGAATGAGAGAGTGTGCAGTGTGGGGGTGTAGCCTAGGAGACAATGAGCTCATGTGCCTCTCTTTGTTGTTAGTCTATTAAAGGCGATCTCTGCTAACCACAAATAGGTTGTAAAAAAAGAAGACAAATGGTAGAGACTAAATGTAGTTTAAGCTAGTCAATGGCAACAAAAATAAGGGGATTTATTTAAATTGAACTGGATTTGAAAGTCTATTTTAATCTAGTCCCTGTGCTTCATTCATCATGTTACTGTCTGGATGTCGTTTTTAGGGCTGCTGACCCCTGAGTATGTAGATGCATTTGCAGAGCTGGGACTGCATTTCCACCATGTCCATGCAGGCATCCCTGCTAAAACCAGGGGTGAACTCCTTAGGGGAAGGGAGTGAGGGGGACCAAGGAGCCCGACCAGCTGTGTTTGGATTAATTCATGTGCTCTCTTGGTGTACGGTAGGGTTGTGCCCGACTCCCAGATCCTGTCTCTTCTGTTCAGAGTAAGGCTAGCTCTGATCAGCAGAGGGTAGAGCAGGGGACTTGAAGGCAGAAATCTGGTTTCTATTTCAGGCAGTGCCACTGCAACATGCTTTTTAAGAGGGCTGGTGGATTATGCGTTTCCCACAACCAAAGGGAAATGTACTCAAAAGGGAGTGTTAAAAGGCAGCCAAGTGAAAGAGGAAAGGAGGGAGGTGATCCGATACCCGCTGACCTCTCTTGCATAGGCATATCTCCCCTTCTCTTGGGTACCCTGAGAAACACACAACCCTCCACAGAACGGATATTCTCTGAATATTCTCCCCCACATCCTTTTTTTCTCTTCCTTTAGCCCTTGATCTGTTTAGAGATTCCCATTTGTTTGCCTCTTTGGTTTCCATAACCTCACTGACACTGAAGCAACAAGGAAAACCTAGCGTTAGCGGCTTAGCAGTGGAAGTTCAGCTCAGTCCAGCTGTGGGCAGTTCAGTGTTCGCTCTTCCTTTTCTTTTTTTTTTTTTTTTATTTTCCACTACCATGTCCATTTCTGCAGAAGCAGCTGACACCTTAGTCACAAGATCAGAATCACAGATCTACCAAAGCTCTTAATACCTAGTTGTATGGTTGTGTGTGCATTTTCTTTTTCAGGGTAAGTACATATTTTAAGGATGGAATAGCAGCTTATCCAAGAATCAACAGTCCATAGGGAGCCAACTAGTCTAGCAGCCAAGGCTTGTGTTGTTTCCTTGAGGTTTTGGGGATGAGTTGCTTGCCTGTCCTCTTACATAAAAGCATAGCAAATTGTCAGAATAAACACATTTTTAAATATACGACACCATCAGTCAGAGCTTAAGAGAAGCTCATTGGCTGGAAAAGAGATCAAGGCAACCGGGAATTTGGATGACCTGACTGAGGCATTTGGACTAAAAGGTTCTTTTTCATTCACTGGAGCTAGTAATTTTTTTCTTTTTTTTTTTTCTTTAGGTAATCAGCCAGGAAAGAAATAAAATATCCTCCTCCTTCCTCCAGGCAGTGAATCCTGAATCAGAATACTATTGCATTATTTTGTAATTTTATTTTTCTTGCTAAGGACAGATTGCTACTGGGTATAAGTCCTTGCCTCAAAACATGCTGGAGAGGAAGCTAGCATGCAGCTCTGCTTTCTGGGGTGGTTCATTTGTCACCGATTCACAAGCCAGTGTTTAATTTACATTAACTATGGTCATCTGGGGATGATACCCCAGTTTTACAGTCTGGGTTAGGTCAGCTTTAATCAGCCCTGCCCAAGGAGGGGGCTCTGGCAGGAATTGCACTGAGCAGAAGAAAAGCCTGGTGCATTACTTTTTGGGCAAACTGCATGACATTTCTGCACAGTTGGTTGGCTGTGTCAGGAGATGTCCTTGCAGCTATTCTTTCTCAAGAGATGCCATCAGGACACTTCCAGGACAAATTCCTGCTCCCTGGGCATTGCTAGATTTGCAGGTTTCCCTGTGGTTATGGGAAGGCTGGGGGAAAGGCAAGGTGAGACAGCTTGTTGAGTCATCTTTCCTACGTATCCTCAGAGCAGCAGGGCACTGTCCGCGACATAAGCGCAAAGGAGTTGTCTATGAAATTTCATTAAATTTGCAGGCAGCAATTGTTATTCCAGAGCAAGGAGAGGAGATGGAAAGAGGCTGAGGTCCAGCTAGGAATTGGCTAGACTAGTTCTTGGATTGTTTTCCACACTGTGGTTATCCTTATCTGCATCTGGAAACTGAAGTGTGTTGTATGTGTTTGTAAGAGCAAGCGGATGTGTGAAGTGTTCTGGCAAAGTCAGAAATCTCATTTTCCCTTCAATATAATGCAGCCTGATTAGATTGTTATTGACGTGCTGAGAACCTGCTAGGGTTGTTACATCCCCGTGGAAAGGCATCTGTCTGTTCCTCTCCTCCCTTCTGCCTGAAAGGATTGCAGAGCGGGAAATGGGAAGGACCTTTCAGACTGCAAATCCAGCTGTGAAATAAATCTGCTGGGAAAGCACAATGTGCCTGCCAGCTGACCAGCAGTTTGACAATGTACATGGAACTGTAAGCCAATTAACATCAGTTTGGAACAATTAGTAATTCCCTAAGGGGTGGGGGCAGGGGGAGGGGGGGAGAAAAAAAGAAAAGAATAAAGAAAGAAATAACCCACAATAAAAACCCTGAAAACAAAACTGCTGTAGTTTGCTGGATGTTTTTCCTCCTGTAGATCATTGCTAACAGGAGTTACTGGCAGTGTTTGGGTGACCAGACTTGTCTGACTTGATTGCACCGTGTCAGAAATGTGCAGTGTTGCATGATCTTGTATATCTTTGATTGTTCAGGGTAAAGCAGACAGGTGTGCAGTGCACTCCTGTATGGAGGTACCTGACCCAGCTGCTCCGACTGCGGTATCTGAAGTTGTGCGGTGCAAAACTCCACCTGATTAATTTGGGCAGCTTGCTAGGTTAGCATGCCTGTACTGCTCTTGATAGTCAAACGAGCTCGTTCTGAATTAGCTTAGGTATTTCTGCATAGTGTTGCACAGTGGCTTGTAGTAAAACCAAGTGAGGGTATGAACTAACTGGCTTTAAGAACATTCTTCTTCCCAAAGATGACTCTTCCTAACTTTGCACCATAAGATGGTCAGATAATGGCAGTCCTCACATTCAAAATTTGCCTTTGCAAAATGCGGAGAGAGTCAGTCAAAGTATCTGGGATGTTGCTGTCTTTGGTCACAGCTGACCCAACCTCAAAAATCCTCATCCTGAGAGCTCTCTGAAGATGGATTTGTCTCCAAGAATGATTTTGGGTTCAGTAAAATTGCATGTTTCAGTGAAATGATATTTCTTCTCGCCAGCTTATTTATATTCATCATAACTATCTCACTGTGATGCCTCCTATTCATTTGCTGGATCCACTTGTCTTGTGTCTTGTTCTGACTCTGAGTGCTTTTTAGGGTAAGCCTGCCTTTCAAGAATATGCATGATTGCTACCATAAGAATAGTTTTCATGTGCTTGCAAGAAGTTCATTGCTAAGCAAAGTAAGCAGGGAAGCTAGGAGAAATGAGTAGAAAATGACTATGTGAAGAAGATGAAAGAATTAAAATAGATGGCAAGGAGTTAATCAAATAAACAAAGGTCCTTTTTTTTAAATTTCTGGCTTCCCTCCCTGCCCCCAACAAACAATCTCAAACTTACAATGATTTCACTGGCCAACCCTCGCTACTTTTCTGTCTGATTAGAGTGGGGTTGTAGTGGCCATGATGTTACCACAACAGTCTGTTATTGGCATTGTTAACTAGTATCCCTCATTAAATTAAACTGAAAGGAGCAGGGAAGAGAATCTTTTCAAGGTGTTCCTAAGCTTATAATTATTTAAATTTATTTTAAAGGATAAATTTATTTTAATTTATCAGAATGTCCTTGTCCTGAAAATAAGAGCTCTTCAGTTTTGGTATGGTGTGGTTTTTTTTTTTTTTCCTTCCTCTATAAATTCGTGCTTTGAGGAGACTTAATTTACTATGCACAGAATTTTTGAAGGTCATATTCAGTGCTATTAGCATTGTAAAAAGGACCTTTGAGAATAGCTGTTTGTCTGTGCAGGTATTTCTGTGGCCCTGTGTTGCTCTGTGTACCAGATGCCATTTATCTACCAAAACAGTAGGTACCTTTCTGTCCACTGTGTCTAGATGCTACAGATGAAATTAATGTATATCAAAATACAAAGATATCAGAAGAGAGCTGTCACTTTCTTCAGTCCTGGCTTGCAAATCTATAAAGAAGGCCAATTAGATGTGGGTGGAGAAAGAGCTCCAGAAGGGCTGGATCTTTGAAGGAAGTACCGCTTTGGTGAGTTTAGTAGGAATATGATCTGCTGGGCTTGTTTTGTCTTTCGTTCTGCGAAAGTCTAGTGAGAAATTAGGTGACATGTTTCTGCATTTGCTATAGAGGATGAGTTTTCTTGAGGAAACAGACCCATAAGGTGGCAAATCTGTCCAGTGATGGGGAAAAATAGTTTACTTCCACATCGCAGAGGAGTAGAAACTATGCAAAAAAATACTTAGGGACTCTGAAAGGTTTGTCTCAGGATAATAGCTCTTGTCCTGGGATTCCTGTAGACCTTTTGGTACTATGCAACTTTTCCTCTCCGTTACCACAGGTCCTATAAATTGCACAGGGGAACAACGCAAAAATCTGTTTTGTTTTGTTTTGTTTTTTTTCACAGGAGAAAAGTTGTGGGGGAGAATACTGAGGTCAGTTCCAGTCCTCAGTGTTTTTGGCTGCTATACATGACATGGTTAAACCAGAAAATTCCCAGATTATCTATAAGCATGTGAAGTAGACAACAGAAGGTGCCAAATACTTCCTCACACCCTTGAAAGAAAGGTGATGTAAAAAAGAAAAAACAGGCTACAGCTATGAGTCTGGAGTTACATGTGTGCACCGTTTGAGTAAGAAAGTGTGATAGAAGGTCGTCTAGTTTCTTCTTAAAGTCTGCTCTGACTTCATTTTCTGTTGAGTGCAGGTTTTCCTCTCCCATCAGATAAACACCGTTATATGTGCTCCACGCTGATGAATACCAGTTCTGCCACATGTTTCATGGGGAAACAGCGCATTAAGTTACTCTTCTGTGTAACTTTCTTTAAAATCAAGTACGAACTATGTATCAGTCACCATAAATAAATAGAGAAAACTCTGAGACTGGAACCATCTGTGTTCTGTAGCGGGGAAAGATGTTCTCCCAATTCTCTACATCTGCCCATGCCCCTTTACTTTCACAACCTGTTTTACTTATGATTATTGCTGCCCAGAAGAACAGTCTGATGCCACACTTTGTATTGGTTTACTCAGTCTTTTGGCTGGGAGAGTTGAGTTATAAAACTTTCTTGTAGCACTTCACTGACTCCCACCATGTTAACTTGTGATTATATTTGGATGGTCAAAGACCCAGCACTACCAGGGTAAGGATAAGGAAAGAAACAGAGGAGATGGTTAGTACGCACCTTATTTATCTAGCATACAGATTGTTGTTGTAAAACGGCAATATAACCATTGAAAGCACTGGTATACCAGTCTGAGGTTTCAGTGTGGTATACTGAAGTATAGCAACTCAATATGATTGCAGAGGCTCCCTGAGCAAATACATTTTTCAAAATGTCACTACAGTATTGACTGTGAGTAGAGTTTGAATAGAGCAGAGACAAGTGGTAACTAAAAGTCTACTCGATGGAGAAAGGTTGCCAGTAGCTCTCTGTGTGTACTGCGAGTCATGTCCTCACAGCTAACCCTGAGACTTCTAGATCTCACAGAATTTCAGAGCTGTTTCTTTCATGGGGTCTACTTGGGTTGTACTCATCCGGTCCCCATTTCAGGTTCTTGTACCTGCTCAGTTTGTCTGCTCCATTCCTGTGTGAGGGTCCCAGGCAGCTCTTGTACTTTCCTCTCAGATCTGGAATTGCCATCCAGCATGTGACTGTCTTAGAATCATAGAATTGTTTAGGTTGGAAAAGATTTAAGATCTTTAAGATCATCAGGTCCAACCATTAACCTGGCACTGCCAAGTCCACCACTAAACCATGTCCCGAAGCATCGCATCTACATGTCTTTTAAATACCTCCAGGGATGGTGACTCAACCGCTTCCCTGGGCAGCCTGTTGCAGTGCTTGACAACCCTTTTGGGGAAGAAATTTTTTTTAACGTCCAAACTAAACCTCCCCTGGCACAACTTGAGGCCATTTCCTCTTGTCCTATCACTGGTTACTTGAGAGAAGAGGCCAACCCGCACCTCGCTACAATCTCCTTTCAGACAGTTGTAGAGAGTGATAAGGTCTCCCCTCAGCCTCCTCTTCTCCAGGGTAAACAAGGTGAAGAACAGTCATCACCTAGTCTGATGCAGACATATACATCTGCAGTGTGATAAGTACTTGCCCCCAATCTGAGATCACAGCTATGACCATCACCTATTGCATGGGAATCTACTGTGTTGGAACTTAAAAAAGGTAGGTATGGGATGATAGAGAGAGATGTGGCAATTGCTCTTTAATAGGGGAGAAACACTGCTGTGACATCTTGTATGGCTGTTTTCCAGTCTATTGGACTTCTGTGAGGAAGCAGAAAGCTTGCCCACCAAACTGTGGTGCTGGTGGTTTGGTATGCATCACCAACCACTTAGCCTCTTAAAATGTGAAATTCTGCAAATGCTCCATCTGCAGAAGTCATAATGCCATTGATCGGCAGGGCTGTTCTGAAGGCATTGAATGGAGCCAGATGAAGGTAACCTGAGGTCCTCACTGTAAGCCTTTTGATTCAGAGCCACATTTGATCAATGTTTACACTTGATATGTGGTGGAAATAGGTTTGAGGGGAATGCCATAACACCTATTGGTATTAGGTTGTGTCGTTGAGGCTTAGAGTCTTCTTGTATCAGCTATGCTGCCTCTAAATTAGCTGAAGGAGAAATCCAAGGAGAGTCTCTCTGACATTCTTCTGTTTTAATCAATGAGCTCAAAATTATAAATATTCTTGATTATTCCTGTTGTTTGACATGAAAATGACAAAAGGTGTAAATGTGACACCTTGCAGTCTGTTGATGGTGGGAGAAGAATCCCACCTCTGCTTGGCATTTTCTTGGATGTGGGAGCTGTTGCGTACTTGTAGTCTGAGTACTGGGTAGCTTTATTTTATTTTATTTTAGGAACGGAAGTAAAATATCTACAGGATAACTTCATTGTTGTAGAAACAAACAACAACAAAAATTACAGCAATTCAGAAACTGAAACAGCAGGTGTTTCTTAGTAGTGGTAGATACTTGGGCAATACCTAGAAAACAAGTTTAATAACTTGTTACCTTTGTGAACTACAGTCTTCTGCCTCAGAAAAGCCTGTATTCCCAACTGCTTTTCTGTCTGTTAAAACAAATAATGTGGGCATATGATTTGAGCCCTGAGATTTAAAGGCTGTAAGCATGTACCTGAAATTAGGCATGTGTATGTGTTTTGCTGAGTAAGAGTGTCCTAGTCAGGTATTTAAATTTTAAATGCATTGGGACCTTCACTCATAATGTAAGCAAATTTCAGCCTAGACAGCAGTGAGAGGAATAAACATTAAGCTCAAAACAAACTGTTATCAAAGTAGCTCTTCAGACTATGTAGAACTGCACTTTAAGATGGGCAGAGCATCTTTAAAACCCTTTTGCAGTAGCTAAGAGCTTATACATTAGCTTTCATGAGAGGCATTACAGATGTCTGTGAATATTATATAAACACTAGCCTGTTTGCAACAGTTTATAAACCTAAATATTTTATAAGAAAGTACTGAACATTTAACTCGTCTTGTATTTTTTATACAGCAATAAAAACACCATTTTTATCAAAAGATGCTGGAAAACCTGACTAATAATGTGACACTTTGTTATAAACTAGGTGGAAAGTTCACTCGTCTAGAATTAATAAGGTGCATAATCTGTACAGGAATTTCTACACTACAGGGGAAACAGCTAACTTTGGCTTTGCTTGCTTTTGCATAAAGATGCCTGTAATTTGTGACAATGTTCTCTGATATATCTTTATGTCTCTGTGGCTGAAGAGGTTTCAGTGGTTTCCAACTGGACATTGCTGGGAAAATGAAAATACCATGTCCACACCTGATGTGATATAGGCATGGCACTGCATGCCTTTGCCAAGTAACCTTCCTGTAGGAGGCAGCAAGTGTTAGACCCAAATGTTTTCTCCCAAAATATATATATATATCTCAATTTGTAGGAAACCCAAAGCATGCTTTGAGGAAGCTACAATGAGTTACCTTAATCCAAAATTCCTGGATGGATTCCAGGAGGAATAATTCCCCCGATGACTAAAGTAGGCCTTTGGCTGTATTCCCAAAGGCATTTCATTACCATTTTCACCCATGATATGGGCACATAGGCGTAGCACCTCAAAGGCTCACCATCTCCTTAGGAGAATTAACTGTTCTGAGAAATCACCCAACCTGCACGCTTGGGCAGACCAGAGGTAATACTGGACAGGGAGGAGAGTTAACTCCAGGAAGGGGAGAATTATTTACCTTCTACAATGGAAAGCTCTCAGCTTCAGCATAGGAAATTTAAGGGATGACTTTGTTCCCCTACAGCTTGTCAGGACACTCTGTGCTGGGGCTTTTTGGGGCAAGAGTTCATGTGTTTAAAGGGGAGCTACATTCCCAAGGTGAAGGAGTGTAAATCCATGGGCGAGTGAGGTTTAGGACATAACCCTTACTTTCCACAGTTTGTCTCGACATTTCCAGCAGGAAGGCAACAGCTTTACCCTTCCAAGCAGAGCAGTTGTGTACTATAAAGGAAGGTCCGTGTAGGCTTCTGGAGAAATTTTAACAGAGGGTACTAAGTGACGATGATTTTTCAGAGCTATCAGGCTTAAGTAGCAGCCGAATAGGAGTTTGAAAATCACAACTTGAAGGACTAGTTAGGAGGAAGAAGAGTTTCAACTTCTAAGTCTTTTCAAAGCCATACTTTGTTGTAAGGTCATAGTTTTAATTTTTGATGCCTCTGTTGCTGATTAATTTAATTGTTCTGATTTTACTGATTGATTTAATTATTTTTATTGGTTTACTGCCTAAATATCTTTATCAAGCCTGACCTTTAATGCAAACGTTCACTTGGCTTTCAATAGAAATTCAGCCTCTAATCATGTAAGTATTTAAAAGGTTGCTTCCTTTCTGTACTAGAACAGTTGCCCATGAGTGTTGTTCCACCAAAGACAGCAATGCTTCAAGAAAGAGCCTTCGTCAGGAAGTTCTATGAGCCAAGTTAGGATGACACAGGGGCAGAAATGCTTGGCCCTCTCTAATTGTTACTGCTGCTGAAGTGAATGTGTGTAACAGCAGGAGAAATGTTTCATTTCTCCATGATTAGTAAACCTGAAAGGTCTGTAGATAAGGTCTTATACTGTCTTCCTTTGTTTTCTCCAGAACACAGCAACCCATCTGTGGTGTAACTCCATTTGCAAGGCTGAATGCATATTTTTCCACTCCAAAATTTGCATAACACTTGGTCACATAGAGCAGAAGAATGAACAACATCCAGGATTTCCATTTTGAATTATTTAAGAATCTGTCTTTACTCACGGAGTGTATAAGGCTATCCCTAAATGACCCGCCTGCACTAGGTGTGAAAGAATTATCTTCTTGTCCCCTAAAAGGAGACCACACCATTAACTACAAGGATCCGGAGTTACAGGATATTTGTACCTCTTAATTCTTCCAGGACTCATGGAACTGGCTTTGCTTGATGGAAGATCATGTGTATTGAAGGGGAAATTCCTTTCAGATCTGCACAGACATCAGGTCAAAAGTTTGTACTGGCCAAAAATGTTACTTTAGTTGACTAGGGTAGGCTGAAAAATGGCGGCCAAGAAAATGCATGCTGTGGAATAAATGATATGGTTGATGTGGCCAGATTGCACACACATGTATGTCAGGATTAATTCCTTGGTGGCCTACAGTTATTTCCACTTTACATTGGCATAAATAATGTAGAAAATAAGGTTAGCATTTGTGCCATCTACAGAGTAAACACCAGTGCCAGCCTGAGTTGTGCAATTTTTTTTTGTGTGTGTGTTTTTCTTATAGCTTGAACAGGAGCATGGCTTCCTTAAAGCACAGAAATGTCAGAAAATCTATGACCAGGCTTGTCCCTATAGCTTTAAGTGTTTTGCAACCAGTTCTTTCCTATGATTGTATTTCTGTATATCTATTTTGAATAATTCAGGAAGCCATCCAGTCTCCTTTGTTCAATGAGTATTTCAGGCCACCTGTAAGTGGTGAAGCTGCAAAGGGTGAGAGAGAGTTCTTCGCCCCCCAAGATTTTTTTTTTTTTAATATATATGAAGTTTATTACCTCCATTTGACAAGTTAGAAGCTGAGACACTAAAGGACTTGGCCTAGGTCATACAGGAAATTTGGGATGAAGCACCAAACACATGATTGCTACTGATGTCCAAGCCAGCTCTCAAACCACTGGACATCCTTCTTAATTTCCAGTCTTTTCTGGCACTGCTACCAACTTTCTGGTCCAGTTCCTCAACCACATTGTACCTCTTTTTCCCTCCTTTTGTAAATAAAGCCAAGCTCACAAGCTAACGTACCAAAGCAACCAATAGGTACGTAGTAATTTCCTCAGCCGGTCTCACTTCTCTTTCACTTCACAACTTGTCCACCAACAAATTTATTCCTTGCTTGAAGCCCTTTACTGAGTCATTTCTGTTCAAAAGTATCTGTTAGCACTTTGCTAAGTCTCAGACTGAACATCTTTGATCCACCCATTTCAAGATTAGATGGATGAGAGAACCCAAACCCTAGATCCAAAAACATCCATGTTTTGGAGGTATATTCAAAGCCCAAACCTGGATTTGGCTCCCAACATGGTTACTTTGATCTGGCTTCAGATCTGAATACCATGTCCTGTGACATCTCTGTTTCTAGCACAAAATCTTACGTTCCTATCTCTGTGAGAGCTCTTAGCCTTGATGAGTGCCTCAGTGCACCTTGTGTGGGAAATGACACCTACTGCTCCTCTCAAACTTCATTCAGATGGTGTTCGCATGCAATGGGTTTTTTAAATGGTTGGTTATTTCTTACTTATCTGGAGGCATAGAGAATGTGGTGTTTTGACAGAGGTAAAAGTGCAAGAAATCCCAGTGTTGCATGTTGTTCTTGTTATGCTTTCCCTCTTGTTTTCCATGCAGGGTGTGCAACTACTTCCCACTTCCTAGAAATCAAATTGCCACCACTCCTCCCTATTTCTCTCCTGTCCCCACATGATGAGAACATTGTACGTTTTTTTCCCCTATGGATGGGAAAGCAAGGGCAAGCTTGGTACTGTGGTCTTCTGCACTAACAGCACTTCGGT
>NW_009623732.1:98640-100407 GCF_000690535.1 Cariama cristata
ACTCTTTCCAGGGAATTATTCTAGATTTATTCACCACAAAGCATCCAACCATAACAACTCAGTAATTTTAAGGCCTAAGGAAAAAATGTAACAAGATGTTCAAAAATTTCGGGTTGGGATAATTGGGAGTTGTTTATATCCTTGTGCTGCTGATTATGTTGTCATATACCACCATTACTGGTGTCCTCAGGAACAGGATTATCTTTGCTTGGAAACAAAGCCTCCATTTTAACCACTTAAATGCTGGTTAATGTAGCTGATAAATGGGAGGAAAAATACTCCTCTGCTGTTACTGGATCTATCAGATGCTCAAAAATCATAGTGATGAGGGTTGAATAAACAGATAAATGGATAAATGAAACATAGTCACTGTAAGTTTTACAATAAAACTATCAGGCAACTGCAATTTTTCTTTAGAGCATTTAGGGCAGGGTCTCCCCACTGCACAGCAGAATACAGCTCTTGCTCTTCCTGGGTTTGAAAATAACTTTCTGTGCATTCAGATCATACCAAGCTTTCCAAGCTGTATCTTCCTTGGGTTTTATACCCTCCAATTATTTCTGTATGAATCTGGAATTCACATCTCTGGCTCATGGTTTTTCCCCTGGCTCACTGAAATGCCAGGGCTACCGACAAAGTCAAATGGATGCTTCCTGTAATGGAAATGTGTTGTATGAGAAACGGGGCTTGACAGTTCTGCTTCTCCTTGGGTTCCTGTGACAGCTGGAACTGGTGTTTCCTACTATCCCACTGGAAGGGATTGTACCGAATGGGCTGGGGCTGATGAATGTTCTTTACAGTACTTTGACGATTAAGAAGAAGTTTAAGTATAAATTACGTTTGCACTCATAAGAGTGTTTTAGATTTCCAGAGTGGCATGAAAGCTTTCCTGTGAGTTTTTTTGGGTTTGTTGTTTTGTTTTCTTGTTGTGGTGTTTGGGTTTTTTTGGTCAATAATATGAATAATAGATTCTAATGTTTTGTACTAACTTCCAGCCTCTCTGAGGTTTTCAGCAGTAATTTCCTTCTGATTTCATAGGAAAGGCAGCAAGCTAGATATGCTTTGTCAAGGGAACGCATTGTCTGCATCCAGAATTTTCATAACATCTAATTGAAAGTGCATCTTGAATTTTTTGGGGAAAAAAACTCTTAACAACTGTAGAGAGGAAAACAAGCCATTTCCTTAGCTTGAACCTGCATGAATTAGTGGTAAAGTGTTGATCTCTAAACTTGCAGTTTCAGTTTCTGAACCATAAAATCTGTTTATTTCACCCTATAAAAGAACATTTTAACTTATATGGCTATTTAAGTTTAAAAGCTATTAGAAGAGTGGGTGGGGAGAGGAGAAGCAGCAGCTTGAATCAGTAATTCAAGCTTGCAATACAATCTTCATCTGCTGCATAACTTGCATAGAAATCCCCTTCAATGTGGATTTTCTGTGCTTGTAGCAGTCCCACCATACAGGAAATATACAGTATGTATTTCCAACATTATCCATAATTGTAGTAAAGCTTATAAAGCAACCCATTCCTTGTGTATTCCTGGTGATCTACAATAACTAGATATTCTTAAGTATGCATTTAAAGAAGGAAAAACACAACATGAGCTGGCAGAAACTAGCATCTGCAGTGACTTTCCAAAGGGAGTTGGGGGGAAGGTCTTGATTAACATGCTTTTACTGCAGGAACAGCCACAACTTTGATGGAAACCCTACCTACCTGTGTTTTCTTTTTTATCTGAACATCAGGGGTGTTTTTGTGTTTCCCTA
>NW_009623732.1:100438-105758 GCF_000690535.1 Cariama cristata
AAGCGCTGGGACTAAAATCGAGTTAATCAAATATCTCCTTGGGCGGGCAGAACAAAGGCATGGCACCCTTGGGAGACAGATGGCATGAGATGAGGAGGGACTGCTTTCTGCTGTAGACAGGGCAGCGATGTTGGAAGCCTGGGTCCCCCTGCAGCACCCTCCCCACTACGCTGTGGCTTGTTGCATCCCGAAGAAAGCAGAGAGGGGCTTGTGCCGCTTGGCATGTAAGGTGAGTGTTTGTCCTTTGTCCCAGGGTGGAGCACAGGGAGGGAAGGCTTCTTGCACAGGCTCTGATGCTCATTCATGCACGCACGCACCCGGCCGTTTGGAAGCAGCAGCCTTGCTACAGCAGTCGCCTTCAGTGAAAGGAAAGAGAGGTTTTGATTCTCTCTGTGCAAAATTCGTAGAAAATTGTCAACTCTTTGAGAGGCTGGTCTTCACATGAGGTGTGTAGGCCCTTTCTATACTAACTATCCCTGAACTTGCAGTACCTTGCTAAAAATAGTTCTAAGTGTAACTGTGAGTTCCCTGAACTGTGATCCTACCGGTTCTGTATTATTCAACTCACCATTCCTTTGAAAGTATTCATCCTTCCCCTCATAAAACTTAAATCAGCTCATTCCTTGGTCCAAGAGTTGACATCATTATGATGTTACATCCTATGTAATGGTGTGAGACCTGGAAAAGCATTCACAGCAAAACCACGCAGTGAATTGAATTTGCAGTGCCTCAGCCCTTACTTGCAGTCTAATCTCCCTCCTGCCCTCTGCGTTTACTTGTACTTCTAAAACCTGTGCGGCTCCTTGGAAATACCCCCTGGTAACACAGCAGCACACTGCTGAGGATCTATCAAGGGTCTTTTTAGTGTTTCCATTTTTCTTTCCATGACCCCATTTGTTTTATAACGTTTGTGAGAGCAAAAGTGATTGTTTTACCAAATTAAGCTAGTTTTCTTGCCAGGAACAGTGGCTAGGATCTTGTTGACAGATTTGGAAAAGATTATTCTTTCAAGACATTTTGAATGAATTTTTTAAGGATGTGTGCCATATACTGTTTCCAAACTCAGACCACATTTAACTGTTTAATATTATACGGCGACAGGGACAAATTAGCACCTTTCACTTTCCTATCAAAATTAACACATCCCAAGAAGACATTTCAAGAGCTACAGATCTCTTATTCAGAAATAAACTTAGGAAACTATTTAAATATGTTGAACTTAAAATCTTGGCCCAAATAAACTTTGAGAATTTTGTTACTGATTTCAGAGGCCTCAGAATTGTACCCATTTTGTTTAGATGTGTTTGGAGTTACCTTTTCTCTTGTGTGTCTTTTATATGGTGATTTTTTTCTTTTTGATGGAAGGCTTTCTTCAGTCTGCTCTGAAACCTACTTCTCATCAATTTGCTCGAGGGCTTCCTCACAGGCATGAGGGGAGTTTTTGGGTTGTTTTTTTCCCCCCTCTTTCATGCATAACTTGGCCTCTGGGTTGGTTTGTTCTTCCATCTTCCTCTGAAGCATCTGGAATTGGCCGCAGCTAGAAATAGGCTAATGGGCAGGGTGCATAGATGCTTCTGGTGGTAGTGAGAAGCTCCTCAAGCTCCTGGCTGGCGTGTATTGCCCCTGGTCACATTGGCAGGGATCACTGCAATTTGCTTTATTGTTGTGCCTCTCTCTAGTGAAGGACACAGCTTTCTCCCAAGGCATTGGTGGTACTCAAGGTTTTTAGCTTTTGTGCAAAAAGTCTGAAGTTTGTTATAAGTTATTGGAGATTCCTGGATGGCTTGTCTTTAGCTGGATGTTGGAGTCAAAGTTCAGAGTTTAGCATCATGATTGCTGTGATGACAGGGGTGCGATGATCCAGGCAGTGCTTCTAGCTATATGTTGCCATGGTGTTGGGGGATGTGATGCTGTATAGGGCCATTTTTGCTGTCACATGAAATGACTCTTTTGATCATTTGTGCTCACCGAAGCTGCTATGCGACGTGAGTACATGAAGATTCATATTCTTTCTCCCAGTTTTGATCCACGCAGATACCTTGGGTTAACAGAAGAGACAATGCGAATCCAAGTCAGTATGTCTGTGTATTTCACTTTTCTGTCTGAGAATATTAAGGCCAGATTGTCATTTATACTAAGCCCACTTGCAATATTCTGGCAACATAAAGATGCCTTAGCAGAATTAAAGCTTCTTTATACTTTTAATAGTGCTAGTAGTTTCACTTGGCTGCAGTACAGGAATGATACTTTTGCCATCCTGTTGATGGCTGCTGATATTGTTCGTGCCTCTACGCCCTAACTAAACCATGAGTCTGTTGCAGCCCTAGCTTTCCAGTCGTCTTAAAATGTGCTGCCGCCTTGAAACATCTAAACGGGTTTTAAGGATAAAGTAATTTTTCTGTTTTTCCTTCACCACGTGATGACCTTGTATGTGTCTGCATGAATCTCTACTAAGTGCCTAGTTCTGCAATGCCCACACAGATTATTCGTACCATGTATGTTGCTCAAATTGAGGAGGTTCTTCATCTCAGTATGCCTTGTACAATGCAGAGCACCCTTTTTGGGATTAAGAAAAAGAAAATCTCTTGGGAGAAAACCTGTATTATGGGCTCTCAGTGCAAGGACCTCAGATACTTTACGTTTAAATCATCTCAGTTTTTACATGTTCACATCCATTTTAATTTCTAACCAATAAGATCTTGTGTACCAATGCCTCATCTTTCAAATGGGAAGTATGGCCCTAGCTAATCTTACAGGAATGCTGCAAAGCCTAACAGTTTAAACAGCAAAGAAGTGAGGGATCTGAAGTACAAGGCTTGTAGAGTAGCCGCGTGTGAACTATATAGACTTAGGAAAAAATGTCAGTATCAGCATCTACCTAATATATTTCAGAGAAAATACTGCTTTTGTAATGTCTGAAAGCATGTTACAAGCATTTTATTAGGTCCATAGTTGTATTCTGACTGTAAGGTCTTGTGCTAAATTACCACATGTTCAACAGTGCAGGGCTCAGAAGAGCCATAAAAAAAAAAAAAGGCTCCAAGAAGAATCCAAAATGAGCTTTTGTTTTTTTTTTGACTTTTTGTTTGGTTTGGTTTTTTAAAATAAATTTTAGTAAGTGATGACCATGAAGTGCATAGCCTTGAGACTGCCATAGAAAAAAATGCAATGCTGTTCCCCCTCATGGAAATCTGGAGCTCTCCAGTGGTTTAAGTCTCCCATTCCTTCGTTTTCAAGGTCATGAGAACTTAGTCCAAAACCTGTTTGTGGTCTAAGACTCACTGTTAGCTTGTCAGAGTCTCAGTCCCTATTGATTTTAAATATAGAAAATTACACACAGAGAGAATGGAAGGAAAAGAAATGTCTCTAGCAAACTAAAATGGCAGTATTTGGAGCTGATAAGGAGACAGAGATGTTACAATAACATAGGTAGTGGAGAAAGCTTAAGGGCCTCAGCGTAGGTGAAATGGCATAAGACATATGAAATGCAAATATTTGTAAGATTATGTAATTTAGTAAATGCATTCTTAAAAACTGAGATGAATAGCCTCCCCCTGTACAATAAAGAGCACAACGGCACTCTGCAGACCTTCTGAGAACATAACATAGAGTGCAATAGCATTTCTGCAGAAATCTCTTATCTGTGTTATGCTCTTAAGTCCTCCCTATAATCTTCTTATGGATGGTGCAAGTCCTCACTGCAGCATTTCTATCCAGATCAGTTGTTTGCTATGTTTCTCCTTCCAAATCTCATCTGAAAGTGTATTTTTCTGCATTTCTAGATTAAATATTCTTCCTATGTTGATAAGTGACTCTGGAGGAATTTTCTGAGTGACTGATAAGATAAAGCTACCCTTTTTGGGAGCAGCTTGCATGAGGAGCATTGTACAGTTGAATGGGGCTGTTAGAATTTAATCTGGTTCTGTCACCAAAGCTCAGCTGTCACAGGTTGTTTACTTATCACACTGCATTGCTATTTTCTGAAGGATAAAATATTTCAACCCCAAACAACCTCATAATTGAAGAAGAAAGAAGGCCTCTGCTGAGTATCAGTTGCCCTCCACGCAGAAGATGGGAGCAGCTCCCTAAGATAGAGGCTTCTCCCGAGCCCTCTTTAGTTCCTTGCTTATTGTGGTCTGGCAGTACCCGGGCTGCCGAGCTTGAAGCTGATGACAGGGGAGATGATAAAGTGTCTGCTGAAGCTGTACATGGCTGCGGGTCACTGCCTCGAAATGTGAGAACAAAATGGGTCCGAGCGCTAATGACTTTCAGGTGTGCACGCCAGGGCCTGTCAGGGCAGTCAAGGAATTAGTGCTTGGCACAAGGCACAGACCTCTTGGCTGCCAAGTTAAACATAAATGGGGCCTCATGTAAATAAACAAGGGCAAAGTGAGCTTTTACTCACACTAGATTGTATATCAAGCTCGTACACACGCACCGAGCCCATCGCATGCACACAAGCACACACGACAACCCTCTCTGAGGGCAGTATGGCAAGGCTGACGGTACAGCTGTGGGAGGCGGGGGCGAGGGTAGCTCCCCAGCACCATTTCTCATTTACAGGCAAAGGGGACTTTACTGGAGGCTGTTAAATCTGCTGGAGCCTTGCTCTTTTCCTTGCTGCCTTTCTCACGCAGATGGACCAGTGCTTACCTTGTAGGATATTACCTTCCTTACCTTGGAAATACCCTTCCTGATCTCTCAGGGTGAGTCCCCTTTCAGCCCATCACCTCTCCTTTTATATTCTCAACCCTCTCCGATACACACCAAGATTAAATTTCTGGTTTGGCCTGGAATATGTTTTCCAGGCCAATATATTATGCCACCTTCACACTCCCCTCCCTGCCCCATCTGGCTTCCATCCTACCCCCATAAAGATTATTAATATAGCCTGTTTCCAAACGATTTATTAGCAGGGGCCAAACTGGTGCCATTTCCCATTTTAGTAGAGCACTGAAAATAATCCTGAGGAGTGTGCCCAGCTATAAAAACGTACTTATACTGTCATATTTGCAGTTTCAAACGTGCACCACTTGATAGTCTCAAAAGTGCTGTTTAATTGGGTTTTATGGGTTCTAATTAATTATACCATGTAAAAAAATTACTTGTCCCATTACAGCTCTCTGTGGTTTACTCTGAAGAGCAATGTAATGTAGAGATAAATTGTCCTTCTCTATCCCCGTCCCCCCTTTTCCCAGCAAGTCTCAGTAAGGTTTAATCCTCTGTAAACCCAGGAAAGAAGCTGAGAGAAAGCTACATTTTGTTCAACTTTTCCCAGTACCCATAAACAGCTTTAAATACGACTCGAAATGGTTCCATG
>NW_009623732.1:105768-108999 GCF_000690535.1 Cariama cristata
CTGAATCAGGCTGGTGAAATTATGAATAATTCTGCAACTTTCCAAAGCTCAGGTCTGTGGTGGCTGTGATTTTACAAAGACATGAACGTATTTGCACCTTTATATGCTGTGTGTTATTTCCTCTGATTATACAGAGGAAACGGTAAAGGAAGCTGAGAATATGTGCAGGATTTTATTGCTGGGTGAAGGTATCAATTGAGATTTCTCTCCATGACCCTGTATGAAAACAGTGTGTTAAAGGATCTAGCTGCCTTTATGGCATTTTGGTGTGACTAGCAGCAGAGGAAACCTCTCAACTTTCTATCCTGTCTTGCAGAATCACGAAGTCTGGATTATTCAAACAAATCCTGGGGCGGTCTTCTGACTTTTAAAAGCTTCCTGGAATGACTTTGTGGAAAATGAGCAGCCAAGCAGGTACACTCATGGTTGTTTAAAATATACTCTTATATTACATCCATCACTGTAATAAATTGGGTGTCATGAGGAAAAACATGAAATATAGTAGAACTGAAGTAGACAAGCATTGTATCTTATGGTCTATGACTTTATCTGGAAATTAAGGAGTCAGAGTATCAATTAATGAGAAAAGATAGGGCAAAGAAACCTCTTTAATTTACCTTTCATAGGCAAACGCTACTTATTTCAGAAATACGATGTCACACTTCAAACAACATAAAGCTTTTGTGTGTGACAGGTATCTCCAAAACTACACTACCCAGCCTTAGGAAGGAAGCTTGGTGACCTGTTGCAGGTCACTGCTATTACTCTTAGCACTAAAAAGTTACAATTCTTAATGTGACTGCACTGATGAGTGTTCACTGGATCAAAAAGTTTGTTAGTCATGCTTCACTAATTTGCTTATTTTATAAAATAAATAACCAGCATGTCAGTTGCTGGAAACTTGGACCATCCTGGGTGTCCAGATCAGTCTGCTTCATGCTCTGGAGCAGGAACAGTAAGAGCTGCCAAAAAAAAAGAAAAAAAGAACCACCACAGTCACATACATTACTCATCAATCTGAAAAGTAGCAAGATTAATACTAAGAACTGTTTTTATAAAGTAATCCTCTCCTGTGGTAAAATTAGTTAAAGAAATTTTAGTACATGTCTGTAGTTAGTTATGTTAACAATACCTAAAACCTGCAACGTTTTTCTGGAATGAGTTAGCAAAACAGAGCTCAAACCTGAATAAACCTGAAAATCTCCATGCAGTGTTTGGGTAAGCCCAAACAAACCTGAATATCTTGGGTGTTTGTACAGTGTTTATGTTTGCTTTTACATGGCTTTTACTGCCTCAGAAAGCCATTTATGGAGAGGAAACAATGTGAAACCTGCTCTTCTCAGGTGATTTTCATCATCCAGAGATTTAAATAAGTGGGATCTGCTTTTTTCATGCTATTCTGTCCCCATAAATTACTCCTGGAGGCATTAAAAGGGCTTGTGAAAAACACAGTAATAAATACCCAAAGCACAAATACAAACGTTGCAAACTGCTCACACTGCTGTGGCAGCAGCTCTGTTGTTACTTCGTTAAGCAGAACTGATGAGGGACCTCAATGCCTGTTTCAGCGCTGCTGTGTGTGGACCCTCATTTTACACTGCTGAAACCGATGCTAAAAGTCCCGTTGACTTTTATAACAGTATCATGATTGCTCAAGAGCTGGCCGAGTTATTCTGATTATTCCAGAGGAGCCGAGGAATAAGGAAAATGGAGGGAGAGAAGAAATACCAGCTGCAAAAGGATCTTTTATCTCGTGTCACCTGCAGCGGGTCCCAGCCCTGGGTGGACCATGCCTCTGGGCTGGAGCGGAGAGGTTGTGTAACAGAGGGGAGCTCTGCCAGGTCCTTTCTCCAGACACATCCCAGACCACAAGTATGGCCCCTACATCTGAGGGAGAGAAGCAGCAGGAGCACGCGTGAGTCATGGCCCTCATGACAGGGGAATTCCTCGCTGGCTGCTGGCGGCTGCGGGGCTGAGCGGTTTCCACTGCCTGAGCATTACGGAAAGAGCCGTTCTCAGCTGAGTATTTAATTCCAATTTCTCACCTCCCTTCAAAATAGAAGATCCTGACATCGGGTTTTTTTGACCTAACAGTTCTCATGCAGTTCTTCTGACTGATCCTTTGTGAACTAGGAGAAGCCCAGGGTATCCTTCAAAGGCATCTCAGTCAGGTTACATTTTGCACTCTACTCATCCCCTCGATAAGAAAACACAAAAGAAAAAAATACTAATCAGTGAAACAGCCAAACTGTCCAGCTTTCCATAGTATTTAATGCCTGGTTAGCCCAAACCCTGATTTCACCTCTCAAAAGTACCCTGTATCTGCCCACAAGTGCTGTTACCTGTGCTCGGAGCTGTGGGAGTGCTGGCTCCTTGTTTCACAGGTTAGTGGTGATTCCTGTAGATTAAAAAAGTTCAGATTTGGGTCTTTTTTCATGAATATATGAAACAAGGCAGGCTTGTGGATGAGGGGAGAACAGGGCTCCACTCCTTGCTCTGCTGTGTCTTAAGTGGGAAAGGCAGTAAAAGTATCTGGAAAACGAGGATACCTTCCTTGGTGTCATTGTATTGAAAATAACGCATAGCACATTTAATAAGTTTCATTTAAGTGGTATTTTATAAATAGCTGGTGATGTACGTGGAACTAGGATTGCTTGAAACTTTCCAAGCTTCTTTATTTCCTTGTAACTCTGTCAAGCTCTCAACATTCACAGTGAAATTTCCCATGCTGGTATCAGCTCTGGTTGATTTATTTAGAACAATTGAAACCCAACACAAATAAAATTTCAAGAGAAATTTGAAAGTTTGAAGCAAGGGAGGCATAGGTGTTCTCCCAATTCAGAATGAAACGAAATTATGAAATAACTGAATTTCCTGCATACTGGAAATTTGGGAGTACTGCCTCTATGTATTCCTTCAGCAGAGAATGTTACAGAATAGCAGTGGTCCTGATTCACCCAGGCATGTACATTCTGATTCCCTGAAACAGAAACACACAGGCAAAATGCTGAACTGAAACCTATAGGCAGATTTTGATCACCTCTAATTTCAACTTGAAAAATTTAATCATTTGGACTTAGTATTCCATGCCAGGTACCTTTTCCAGTGTTTGGAAAATTTCAGCTGGTTATGACTCAGGAACAGAAATATATATAAAAATTTATATTATTACACTTATATCGTAACATTTCTATCCTATATATTACATTTGTCTTACATATGTATATATAA
>NW_009623733.1:0-3372 GCF_000690535.1 Cariama cristata
TTGCCTTTCATGAACCCATGCTGGCTAGAAGACGACAGTCAAAGAGGAAAATAAGCACAAAACAAATCCTTAAAATGTCAAGTGTCTTCCTGCAAACCAGATTACTGCAGGGCACGGGGCGACCCAGCAGCAGAAGCACGTGAGCTTAAAATGCAGCAGCAGCAGCCCACGAACCAGAGCAGCGACGATGCTCACCAACTCCATGTATGCCTCAGGATTACCTCTTCAGATCTCAGCAGTTTTTCCAGCATAAGCCCCATCCCAATACAGCCCCCCCATCCCGGGACTCTGCATTTCATTTTCACCGCAGCACAGTACGCCAGAATACTTGATAGTGTTTGTTTGGTTTTTAAGCCTGGTCAAAAGATACTACACATGCAGAGCATCTTCTGAAGAGCTGCTTCAACAATCAACGGTTCAGTAATAAACAGCTGGACCTACAGCTTTGACTCCTCTAGTACAAGCATTTATGAATCTTGGAAATAATTTTCTTACATATTTCTTTACAGCAGATGTGCATTGTAAGCCAATTTTCTTCCAGTAATGCTTTTGGAGACAGTTCATTTTTCTTCCGAAACACCTATTAATCTTGTAAAAGGGAATAATAACCTGAATCCGACCAGATATAGTATAAAATATTTCTGCCATTCAACACATTTTTAGTTCACTTTGATGTCTGAGCCACTGAGCATTCACTTTCATGATCATTTACACAATTGGATTTATAGCAGAACACACATGCTAAGCTTCCACAGAAACTGAATTTAAAAACTAATTACCAATATGCATTCCCACCAAAACCTAGAACACAAAAATGGTTCTCAGCCAGATCAGGGAAGTTAACAGATAATGTACTTATCTAGTCCAGAAAAGGGCAAAGGAGTTAGTATCCTGGATAGCAAAATTGAAGCAGTAAGGCCCCAAAAATCAGAGTAATTCTGAAGAATGGAACATTTGGAGAAGGCTGGTACTCTGCCAGTCACATCGCGACCAGAGGAAGACAAAATTCATTAAATAAATTATTCATTAGTATTTAACAACTCAGCACTGGATCCAATATTTCTCTTTTGGCTAAAGAACAGTGCTACGAATCCATCCACTTGTAACTGCGCTGCTGAAAAAGTTAATGCCCTTTATTGACAGGCTAATTTACAGTATCACCTTAATTAAAAAAAAATTATCTTATCATTTTCTGACTGAAATGAAACTGCAGGTGATTGGGAACAACGTACCTACAGGCTAATGAATGATTTGAAACAATTCAGTGTTCAATTAACACCAGCATCTGGTTTGGGGATTTTTTTCCCCTGTCAAAGCATTAGCCCTATATTAATTATACTTCCAGTTAGTAGTAACAGAAAGTTTCAAACTCGATGCTATCCTTCAAGCAAAAATACAGAAAACAAAATGGTCAGGACCTGGAATTCACACAACCAGAAGCAAACTCCCTATCACTTGCAAGACTGCAAAACACTGTAGGAAATATTTCCTAGCCGGATTTCAAGAGCTATCCCAACCCACCACTAACTGAAGAAACGAGGTAAGTGTCCCTTGTGCCCAAGGCCCAGGAACAGCGACCCATCCACTTCCATCTGGAGGATCATCTCTGAAGCCAGCTTCGTGACGTACCAAACTTCGCTTGGTCAAGAAGGCAGCTTCTTGAGGCTTTTTAAACTCATCTTTGACCACTAAAAATGCAATTGAATAATCCATTGATCTTCAAGATTAAGCACAGCTGGGAGATTTGGGATGGGGACATGGGATGTGCAGAGGAAGTATCTTTGGCCTCCTTACAATCTCAGAGCATGTGAGATGAGTAGATCAGCATTTGCCTCCTGCCTGCTTATTAACACTGGATTTAGATTAGCCAAGCACAATTTCTGAAATACAACAGGTTGTTTTCCCATACAATGTCTCTAAGACAAACTCTCTAAGACCGTAACCATACAACTAAGATAAAAAAAGAGAGCAAGTATTTTAAGTCCAAACCTGGGTTGGCATTTTAATACTGTGAGCATGGGTGGACTTAAGAGTATCTTATCCACACAGCGTATGCT
Source organism: Cariama cristata (assembly GCF_000690535.1). NCBI lineage: Eukaryota > Metazoa > Chordata > Aves > Cariamiformes > Cariamidae > Cariama > Cariama cristata. Next base: position 2,058 of record NW_009623733.1, read on the forward strand.
AGCTCTGTTATTGTTTAGGAAAGGTATAGCATCATTTCCCTAGGGGATTCTTGCTATTATACCAGGAAGGAGATGTTAATTTGGTGTACCAAATGGTCACTTGAGAACAAAACAAGTACTCCTTCCCAAGAGAGAGTGATTCAAAAGTGGGGTTTAGCTCTGTAGTTGCCAATATTTTGTTCATCAATCCCAGACTCACAACATTCATTGAATAAATTATTAAAGCAACTAAAAAACAAGCAAACAACAACAAAAAAACACCAAAAAAAGCCAAGTACCATCTTTGCTGCATAACTGTGTGATATCATCCTGTATCTTTCCCCCTTCCTTTTTATTATGTCATTATTGCACCTTCAGCCAGAAAATTGTGAGAACTGCAACCAGCACTACATTAAATCCAAATACTGGAAAGCTTCAAAAGAAGGCTTCGATGACCATACATATGCTCCTACCTAAAAATTTATAGGAAAAGAAACCCAACAAGATCATACCTTTGCTTCTCATAAACTCTCAGTTTTAATGAAATGTCATCACTCCAACTAGATCACACCTCATCCTTCTTTCGGAAGCGAGGCAGAAAATCCATGCTTCTGCCTCTTTTTACCAGACCCTTGACCATGTTTCTGAGTTCCCCTTTACCTTTTATTTACAACAAAGATTCCTTACGCTTCCCTATAAACTACAGCAATTTTATCCCACCCGTGTAGCAGCTCCATGCAACTGTTGCCAAGTCAATAAATCAACAGACTCTTGGACTGTTCATGCAAGATAATTCTTTTTTGGCTGTTTTATCGCTAACCTACGGACAGCACTCCCCTCCTAGACCTGAACTCTGCTCCTGGTCTCCATTATTGTGCTATTGCCTACCAAACAGTTTTAATACAAAGAAACAATATATCAAGCTTCTTTCTAGCACTTGGCTCCCCAAGATGATTAAAACTGCTTCTTTTCCTCATGCTGTAAGAGGTCTGTGCCGCAGATTTAAAGGTTCAGGATTCACATTCTGCCAACGGTATACTTAGAAGAAATTCAAGAGTTGCAAAGTACTTTTCACAAGGAAAAGAAAAGAAAGGGTGGGCTGTTTTTAAAGTTACTTAGCATTTTGAAAGTGAATCCAATTCTCTGTCAAAAAAAAAAAAAAAAACACACCTTTAAGATACATGGGTAAAAGCCAAACTGTACGCATCATGAGCAGATGCATGCAACCTTCTGCTTCTCCTTACCCCAATGGAGCTCCCAATCCAACATACTTTCCCTGTCTCACACCTCTCTCTTCCTGCCATAATTATCTTTCTCTACCCCATGAACCAAATCT